>NC_091164.1:20932378-20957378 GCF_040958095.1 Procambarus clarkii
ATCCTGTGGTCCTGGGTTCGATCCCAGGCGCCGGCGAGAAACAATGGGCAAAGTTTCTTTCACCCTATGCCCCTGATACCTAGCAGTAAAATAGGTACCGTTGGTGTTAGCCCAGCTGTCACGGGCTGCTTCCTGGGGGTGGAGGCCTGGTCGAGGACCGGGCCGCGGGGACACTAAAGCCCCGAAATCATCTCAAGACAACCTCAAGATAAGATAATGAAAAGGAGAGAAGTTCTGTTTTTATTGCATATATCGACGTTTCAGCCGGATTAGAGCGGTTTTACGTGTACATCTTCCATCGGTAATATAAACAGAAAATCAAGAACATTTTAGTTAATTCAAATGAAAACAAATTAATTTTTATCATTTGTATTGGAAACAACATTTTCATATGTCTTTTCTAGGATCTAAATAATACGAAACCTCGCTCTATGATTTGAAGTTAAAATCCTCAAATTCGGTAATATAGTGACTTTTTCACGTTTTTCATGTAGTGTGATTTTAAGTATATACATACGTTTTTTCCAATGTTTCGAAACTACTTCATGTTTTCTCACGATATGTGATTTGGCCTTCAAATCTCAGAATTTCGCATAATATTGCATTTTTAAGCAAGTTTTCTTGCATTTTCTTATCTGCAGAATCAAGTTATTAGCTCTTGGACCCCGCCTATCATATTTATGTATTTTTCCTTTTTTATATCTATTACATCTATTTCTCTCTAACACGAGAGAAATTACACACACACACACACACACACACACACACACACACACACACACACACACACACACACACACACACACACACACACACACACACACACACACACACACAAACACACACACACACACACACACACACACACACACACACACACACACACACACACACACACACACACACACACACACACACACACACACACACACACACACACACACACACACACACACACACACACACACACACACACACACACACACACACACACACACACACACACACACACACACACACACACACACACACACACACACACACACACACACACACACACACACACACACAAACTGGAGGCCTACCGTCTAAACGGAGAGAGTTCGTTGGTTATAATCCTTATGGTCCCCGATCGAATCCCAGTTGATGCAATAGCAAATCGACATATTCTTTAACCTGATTCTTCTGTTCACCGGCTCCCCTCCGACCGAGGAGCCGGTCGGCCGAGCGGACTTCGCACTGGACTTGTGATCTTGTAAAGTACTATTTTTCATAAAAAAAATACGCAAACATTCCAAATTCGACACCTGAGCCATATTTTGGAGCCAAAGTCTGGCTCTATGCGCGTATTCGCAGTTTGAAATTCCTACTTTTTATACCGAAAATATGCCAATTACAGAATGCTGCGGTGGGCCACATTTTGCCCAAACACCCTGCAGTTTTCAAAATATCTTAAACATCCCAAATTCGACGCCAGAGCCACATTTTGAAGCCAAAATCAGGCTCTCTGCACGTATTCGCAGTTTGAAATTCCGAATTTTTATACCTAAAATATGCCAATTACAGAATGCTGCGGTGGGTCACATTTTGCCCAAACACCACAGCAGTTTTCATAATATTCTAAACATCTCAAATTCAATGCAAGAGCCACATTTTGGAGCCAAAATCTGGGTCTCTGCACGTATTCACAGTTTGAAATTTCGACTTTTTTACCGAAAAAAATGTCAATTACTGAAAGCGACGATGGGTCACATTTTGCTCAAACCTCCCAGCAGTTTTCAAAATATCCCAAACATCCCAAATTCGGCGCCAGATCCAGATTTTGGAGTTATAATCTAGCTCTCTGCATGTATTCGCAGTTTGCAATTCCGTCTTTTATACCGAAAATATTCCAATTACTGAAAGCGGTGGTGGGTCACATTGTGCCCAAACCCCCCCCCCCCCACCCATCAGTTTTCAAAATATCCCAAACATCCCAAATTCGACGCCAGAGCCACATTTTGGAGCCAAAATCTGGATCTCTGCACGTATTCGCAGTTTGAAATTCCAACTTTTTATACCGAAAATATGCCAATTACTGAAAGCGGCGTTGGGTCACATTTTGGCTCCCCCCCCTGCAGTTTTCATAATATCCCAAACATCCCAAATTCGACACCAGAGGTATATTTTGAAGCCAAATTGTGGCTCTCTGCGCGTATTCGCAGTTTCAAATTCCGGCTTTTTATACCGAAAACATGCCAATTACTGAAAGCCGTGGTGGGTCACAATTTGCCAAAACCCCCCTGCAATTTTCAAAATATTCCAAACAGCTCAAGTTCGATGTCAGAGCCACATTTTGGAGCCAAAATCTGGCTCTCTACACGTATTCGCAGTGTGAAATTCTGACTTTATATACCGAAAATATGCATATTATTGAAAGCGACGATGGGTCACATTTTGCCCCCCCCCCCACCCATCAGTTTTCAAAATATCCCAAACATCCCAAATTCGACGCCAGAGCCACATTTTGGAGCCAAAATCTGGATCTCTGCACGTATTCGCAGTTTGAAATTCCGACATTTTATACCGAAAATATGCCAGTTACTGAAAGCAGCGATGGGTCACATTTTGCCCAATACCCCCTGGAGTTTTCATGATATCCCAAACATCCCAAATTCGACACCAGAGCCATATTTTGGAGCAATATAAACGGGAATTCAGGAACATTTTTGTTATTTCTAAACAAAACATGTTTATTTTTATCATATGAATTGGAAACAACGTTTCATATGCATTTTTAACGATCAAAATAATACACAACCTCGCTCTATGATTTGATGTAAAAATCCTCGAATTTGGTATTATAGTGACTTTTTTCATGTAGAGTGATTTTAGGTTAAAATGTTCGAATTTACTAATATTTTCAAAGTACTTCATGTTGTCTCTCTATATGTGATTTGGCCTAGAATCCTCAGAATTTCACATAAAATTGTGTTTTTAAGAAAGTTTTCTTGGATTGTTCTTTGTACATAAAATCATCGAATTCAGCAATATTTTGAGGTTTTTCATCCTTGTTTCTTTTATGAGATTTCAACCAAATATCAACGATTTAGGCAATATTTGCCGTTTTCCGCGTTTTCAACCCTTTTCGGATTATTGCCACACATTCATTAAATTTACGATAAATAAGATGCTAACACGTAATTAATTGCAAATTAGCATTAAATACTTGATTTTCAATCAACTATTTGTTCCTGGTTAAAATAGTGAGTTAGATATTGATTAGGAGAGAATTTCTGTTTTTATTGCAAATTTCGACGTTTCAGCCAGATTAGAGCGGTTTTACGAGTACCTCTTCTCTCAGCCATATTTTGGAGCCAAATTCTGGCTCTCTGCGAGGATTCGTTGTTTGAAATTCCAACATTTTATACAGAAAATATGCCAATTACTGAAAGTTACGATGGGTCACATTTTGCCCAAACCCCCCCTGAAGTTTTCTTAATATCCCAAACATCCCAAATTCAATGCCAGAGCCACATTTTTGAGCCAAAATCTTGCTCTCTGCAAGTATTCGCAGTTTGAAATTCCGAATTTTTATACCGAAAATATACTAATTACTGAAAGCGGCGGTTGATCACATTTTGCCCAAACAACCCTGCTGTTTCAAAATATCCCAAACATCCCAAATTCGACGCCAGAGCCTTATTTAGGAGCCAAAATCTGGCTCTCTGCACGTGTTCGCAGTTTGAAATTCCGACTTTTTATACCGAAAATATGCCAATTGCTGAAAGCGGCGGTGGGTCAAATTTTGCCCAAACCCCCCCCCCCCCCCTCAGTTTTCAAAATATCCCAAACATCCCAAATTCGACGCCAGAGCCACATTTTGGAGAAAAAATCTGGCTCTATGTACGTATTCGCAGTTTGAAATTCCAACTTTTTATACCGAAAATATGCCAATTACTGAAAGCGGCTTTTGGTCACATTTTGCCTCCCCCCCCCCCCCCCCCGCAGTTTTCATAACATCCCAAACATCCCAAATTCGACACCAGAGGTATATTTTGAAGCCAAATTCTGGCTCTCTGCGCGTATTCGCAGTTTCAAATTCCGGCTTTTTATACCGAAAACATGCCAATTACTGAAAGCCGTGGTGGGTCACAATTTGCCCAAACCCCCCTGCAATTTTCAAAATATTCCAAACAGCTCAAGTTCGATGTCAGAGCCACATTTTGGAGCCAAAATCTGGCTTTCAGCACGTATTCGCAGTGTGAAATTCCGACTTTATATACCGAAAATATGCATATAATTGAAAGCGACGATGGGTCACATTTTGCCCAAACCTCGCAGCAGTTTTCAAAATATCCCAAACATCCCAAATTCGACGCTAAAGTCACATTTTGGAGTTATAATCTGGCTCGATGCACGTATTCGCAGTTTGAAATTCCGTTTTTTTATACCGGAAATATGCCAATTATAGAAAGCAGTGGTGGGTCACATTGTGCCCAAACCCGAGCCCAAAAAAACATTGAGTTAGATGGGGAGATTAGGAGAGAATTTCTGTTTTTATTGCAAATTTCGACGTTACAAAGAGATTAGAGCGGTTTTACGAGTACCTCTTCCTTCACTAATATAAACGGATTTTCAGGAACATTTTAATTAATTCTAAAGAAAACACATTGATTTTTATCATTTGAATTGGAAACAACGTTTTCATAGGCCTTTTTAACGATCAAAATAATACGAAACCTCGCTCTACGATTTGAAGTAAAAATCCTCGAATTTGGTATTATAGGGACTTTTTCACGTTTTTGTTCTAGAGTGATTTTTGGTAAAAATGTTCGAATTTACTAATATTTTGATACTACTTCATGTTGTCTCTCTATATGTGATCTGGCCTACAAATCTCAGAATTTCACATAATATTGCGTTTTTAATTTAAGCAAGTTTTCTTGGATTGGTCTTTGTACATAAAATTATCGAATTAGCAATATTTTTAGGTGTTTCATCCTTGTTTCTTTTATGAGATTTCAACCAAATATCAACGATTTAGGCAATATTTGCCGTTTTTCCGCGTTTTCAAACTTTTTCGGATTATTGCCACTTATTCATTAAATTTACGATGAATAAGATGCAAACACGAAATTAATTGCAAATTAACCTTAAATACTTGATTTTCAATCAACTATTTGTTCCTAGTTAAATCAGTGAGTTAGATATTGATTAGGAGAGAATTTCGGTTTTTATTGCAAATTTCGACGTTTCAGCCATATTAGAGCGGTTTTACGAGTACCTCGTAAAACCGCTATTTTATAGGGATATTTTATAAACTGCAGAGAGAGTTTGGGCAAAATGTGATCCACCGCCGCTTTCAGTAATTAGCATATTTTCTGTTTAAAAAGTCGTAATTTCAAACTGCGAATACGTGCAGAGAGCCAGAATTTGGATCCAAAATATGGCTAAAGCGTCGAATTTGGGATGTTTGTGATATTTTGAAAACTGCATTGGGGGTTTGGGCAAAATGTGACACATCGCCGCTCCCAGGAATTGGCATATATACGGTTTAAAAAGTCGTAATTTCAAACTGCAAATACGTAGAGAGAGCGAGAATTTGGCTACAAAATATTGCTAACGCGTCAAATTTGGGATGTTTGGGATATTTTGAAAACTGCAGGGGGGGGGGGGGGGTTCGGCAAAATGTAACCTATAGCTAATCTCAGTAATTGGCATATTTTCGGTATAAAAAGTCGTAATTTCAAACAGCGAATACGTGCACAGAGCTAGAATTTGGCTCCAAAATATGGCTCAAGCGTCGAAATTGGAGAGTTTTGGATATTTTGAAAACTGCAGGGTGGGATTGGTCAAAATATGACCCATCGCCGTTTTCAGTAATTCGCATATTTTCGGCATAAAAAGTCGTAATTTCAAACGGCGTTTACGTGCAGAAAGCCTGAATTTGCCTCCAAAATATGGCTCAAACGTCGAATTTGGGATTTTTGGGATATTTTAAAAACTGCAGGGAGGGTTTGGGCAAAATATGATCCATCGCCACTTTCAGTAATTGGCATATTCTCTGTATAAAAAGTCGTAATTTAAATCTGCGAACACGTGCAGAGAGCCAGAATTTGGCTCCAAAATATGGCTCAAGGGTCGCATTTGAGATGTTTTGGATATTTTGAAAACTGCAGGGTGGGTTTGGTCAAAATATGACCCATCGCTGCTCTCAGTAATTGGCATATTTTCGGTATAAAAAGTCGTAATTTCAAACAGCGGTTACGTGAAGAGAGCCAGAATTTGCCTCCAAAATATGGCTCAAGCGTCGAAATTGGAGAGTTTTGGATATTTTGAAAACTGCAGGGTGGGATTGGTCAAAATATGACCCATCGCCGTTCTCAGTAATTGGCATATTTTCGGCATAAAAAGTCGTAATTTCAAACTGCGAATACGTGCAGAGAGCCAGAATTTGGCTCCAAAATATTGCTCAAGGGTCAAATTTTAGATGTTTGGTATATTTTGAAAACTGCAGGGGGTGTTTCGGCGAAATATGACCCATAGCTAATCTCAGTAATTGGCATATTTTCGGTATAAAAAGTAGTAATTTCAAACGGCGATTACATGCAGAGAGCCAGAATTTTCCTATAAAATATGGCTCAAGCGTCGAATTTGGGATGTGTGGGATATTTAAAAAAATGCAGAGAGGGTTTGGGCAAAATGTGATGCAGAGGCTGAAAAGAGTGTTGCAGAGGCTCAAGAGAGTGATGCAGAGGCTCAAGAGTGTGATGCAGAGGATCAAGAGAGGGATGCAGAGGCTTAAGAGAGTGATGCAGAGTCTGAAGAGAGTGTTGCAGAGGCTTAGGAGAGGGATGCAGAGGCTCAAGAGAGTGATGCAAAGGCTCAAGAGAGTGATGCAGAGGCTTAAGAGAGGGATGCAGAGGCTCAAGAGAGGGATGTAGAGGCTCAAGAGAGTGATGCAGAGGCTCAAGAGAGAGATGCAGAGGCTGAAGAGAGAGATGCAGAGGCTTAAGAGAGTGATGCAGAGGTTCAAGAGAGTGATGCAGAGGCACAAGAGAATGATGTAGAGGCTTAAGAGAGAGAGAGAGACAGAGAGAGATATATACAGGAGTTGTTACATTCTTGTACAGCCACTAGTACGCGTAGCGTTTCGGGCAGGTCCCTGGAATACGATTCCCGCCGCGAAGAATCGTTGTTACAACCAAATACTCATTTTACTGTTGAGTTAAACAGAGGCTACAGTTAAGGATTTGCGCCCAGTAAATCCTCCCCGGACAGGATACAAACACATGACAAAGCGCTCGCGGAACGCCAGGCGAGTGCCTTACCACTGCAGCACGGAGACTGATTAACTGGTGCAGAGGCTCTAGAGAATGATGCAGGGGCTCAAGAGAATGATGCAGAGGCTTAAGAGAGGGATGCAGAGGGTCAAGAGATTGATGCAGAGGCTTAAGAGAGGAATGCAGAGGCTGAAGAGAATGATGCAGAGGCTTAAGAGAGGGATGCAGAGGCTGAAGAGAATGATGCAGAGGCTTAAGAGAGGGACGCAGAGGCTGAAGAGAGTGATGCAGACGCTCAAGAGAGTGATGCAGAGGCTTAAGAGAGTGATGCATAGGCTAAGGAGAATGATGCAGAGGCTTAATGGAGTGATGCAGAGGCTTAGGAGAGTGATGCAGAGGCTCAAGAGAGTGATGCAGAGGCTGAAGACAATGATGCAGAGGCTTAAGAGAGTGATGCAGAAGCTGAAGAGAATGATGCAGAGGCTTAAGAGAGGGATGAAGAGACTCAAGAGAGTGATGCAGAGGCTCAAGACAGGGGATGCAGAGGCTTAAGAGAGGGATGCAGAGACTCAAAAGAGTGATGCAGAGGCTCAAGAGAGGGATGCAGAGGCTTAAGAGAGTGATGCAAAGGTTCAAGAGAGGGATGCAGAGGCTCATGAGAGGGATGCTGAGGGTCAAGTGAAGGATGAAGAGGCTTAGGGGAATGATGCAGAGGCTCAAGAGAGGGATGCTGAGGCTCAGGAGAGTGATGCAGAGGCTCAAGAGAGTGATGCAGAGGCCCAAGAGAATGATGCTGAGGCTCAAGAGAGAAATGCAGAGGCTCAAGAGAGTGATGCAGAGGCTAAGGAGAGTGATGCAGAGGCTAAAGAGAGAGAAGCAGAGGCTTAAGAGAGTGATTCAGAGCCTTAAGAGAGGGATACAGAGGCTCAAGAGAGTGATGCAGAGGCTCAAGAGAGTGATGCAGATGCTTAGGAGAATGATACAGAGGTTCAAGAGAGTGATGCAGAGGCTCAAGAGAGTGATGCAGAGGCTTAAGTGAGTGATGCAGAGGCTTAAGAGAGGGATGGACAGGATCAAGAGAGTGATGCAGAGGCTGAAGAGAGAGATGCAGAGGCTAAGGAGAGTGATGCAGAGACTCATGAGAGGGATGACGAGGCTCAAGAGAGTGATGCAGAGGCTCAAGAGAGTGATTCTGAGGCTCAAGGGAGTGATGCAGAGGATCAGGAGAGTGATGCAGAGGCTCAAGAGAGTGATGCAGAGGATCAAGAGAGGGATTCAGAGGCTAAAGAGAGGGATTAAGAGGCTTAAGAGAGTGATGCAGAAACTCATGAGAGGGATGCAGAGGCTCAAGAGAGTGATGCAGAGACTCAAGAGATTTATAGAGAGGCTCAAGTGAGTGATGCAGAGGCTTACGAGAGTGATGTAGAGGCTCAAGAGAGTGATGCAGAAGCTCAAGAGAGTGATGCAAAGGCTTTAGAGAGTGATGCAGAGGCTTAAGAGAGGGTATGCAGAGGCTCAAGAGAGTGATGCAGAGGCTGAAGAGAGTGATGCAGAGGCTCAAGAGAGGGATGCAGGGGCTCAAGAGAGGAATGCAGAGGCTCAAGAGAGGGATGCAGAGGCTCAAGAGAGGGATGCAGAGGCTCAAGAGAGGGATGCAGGGGCTCAAGAGAGGGATGCAGAGGCTCAAGAGAGGGATGCTGAGGCTCAAGAGAGTGATGCAGAGGCTTACGAGAGTGATGCAGAGGCTCAAGAGAGGGATGCAGAGGCTTAGGAGTGTGATGCAAAGGCTCAAGAGAGGGATGCAGAGGCTCATGAAAGGGATGCAGGAGTTCAAGAAAGCGATGCAAAGGCTCAAGAAAGGGATGCAGAGGGTTAAGAAAGTGATACAGAGGCTCAAAATAGGGATGCAGAAGCATAAGAGGGTGATGCAGAGGCTCAAGAGAGTGGTGCAGAGGGTCGAGAGAGGGATGCAGGGGCCCAAGAGAGTGATGCAGATGCTCAAGAGAGGGATGCAGAGGATGAAGAGAGTGATGCAGAGGCTCGAGAGAGTGATGCAGAGGCTCAAGAGAGGGATTCAAAGGCTCAAGAGAGGGATGCAGAGGCTTAAGAGACTGATGCAGAGTCTGAAGAGAGTGTTGCAGAGGCTCAAGAGAGAGATGGAGATGCTCAAGAGAGTGATGCAGAATCTCAAGAGAGGGATGCAGGGGCTTAAGAGAGTGGTGCAGAGGCTTAAGAGAGGGGATGTAGAGGCTCAAGAGAGTGATGCAGAGGCTGAAGAGAGTGATGCAGAGGCTTAAGAGAGGGATGCAGAGGCTGAAGAGAGGGATGCAGAGGCTCAAGAGAGGGATGCAGGGGCTCAAGAGAGGGATGCAGAGGCTCAAGAGAGGGATGCAGAGACTCTTGAGAGTGATGCAGAGGCTCAAGAGAGGGATGTAGAGGCTTAAGAGAGTGATGCAAATGCTCAATAGAGGGATGCTGAGGCTCATGAGAGGGATGCAGGAGTTCAAGAGAGGGACGCAGAGGCTCACGAGAGTGATGCAGAGGCTTAAGAGAGGAATGCAGAGGCTCAAGGGAATAATGCAGAGGCTCAAGAGAGTGCTGCAGAGGCTCAAGAGAGGGATGCCGAGGCTCCAGAGATGGATGTAGTGGCTCAAGAGAGTGATGCAGAGGCTGAAGAGAGAGACGCAGAGGCTTAAGAGAGTGATGCAGAGGCTCAAGAGAGTAATGCAGAGGCTCAAGAGAAAAATGCAGAGACTCAAGAGAGTGATGCAGAGGATTAAAAGAGGGATGCACAGGCTTAAGAGAGTGATGCAGAGGCTCAAGAGGGTGATGCAGAGTCTCAAGAGAGTGATGTAGAGGCTCAAGAGAGTAATGCAGAGGCTCAAGATAGTGATGCAGAGGACCAAGAGAGGGAAGCAGAGGTTTAAGAGAGTGATGCAGAGGCTGAAGAGAGTGATGCAGAGGCTCTAGAGAGTGAAGCAGAATCTCAGGAGAAGGATTCAGAGGCTCAAGAGAGTGATGCAGAGGCTCGAGAGAGTGATGCAGAGGCTCAAAAGAGGGATTCAGAGGCTCAAGAGGGTGATGCAGAAGCTCGAGAGAGTGATGCAGAGGCTCAAGAGACGGATTCAGAGGCTTAAGAGAGTGATGCAGACACTCAAGAGAGTTATGCAGAGGCTCAAGAGAGTGATGCAGAGGTTTACGAGAATGATGCAGTGGTTCAAAAGAGTAATGCATAGGCTTAAGAGAGTGATGCAAAGGCTCAAGAGAGGGGATGCAGAGTGATGCAGATGCATGGGAGAGGGATACAGAGGATGAAGAGAGTGAAGCAGAGACTCAAGAGAGAGATTCAGAGACTCAAGAGAGTTATGCAGAGGCTCAAGCGAGGGATGCAGAGGCTTAGGAGAGGGGTGCAGAGGCTAAAGAGAGTGATGCAGAGGCTGAAGAGAGTGTTGCAGAGGCTTAAGAGGGTGAACCAGAGGCTCAAGAGAGTGATGCAGAGGCTCAAGAGAGGGATGCAGAGGCTCAAGAGAGGGATGCAGAGGCTCAAGAGAGTGATACAGAGGATCAAGAGAGGGAATTAGAGGCTTAAGAGAGTGATGCAGAATCTGAAGAGAGTGATGCAGAGGCTCTAGAGAGTGATGCCGAGGCTCAAGAGAGTGATGCAGAGGATCAAGAGAGCGATACAGAGGCTGAAGAAAGTAATACAGAGGCTCTAGAGAGTGATGCAGAGGCTCAAGAGAGTGATGCAGAGGCTTACGAGAATGATGCAGTGGTTCAAGAGAGGGATGCAGAGGCATAAGTGAGTGATGCAAAGTCTCAAGAGAGGGATGCAGAGGCATAGGAGAGGGATACAGAGGATGAAGAGAGTGATGCAGAGACTCAAGAGAGGGATTCAGAGGCTCAATAGAGAGATGCAGAGTCTCAAGAGAGTTATGCAGAGGCTCAAGCGAGTGATGTAGAGGATCAAGAGAGGGATGCAGAGGCTTAAGAGAGTGATGCAGACGCTGAAGAGAGAGTTACAGAGGCTTAAGAGAGTGATGCAGAGGCTCAAGAGAGTGATGCAGAGGCTCAAGAGAGCGATGCAGAGGCTCAAGAGAGTGATGCAGAGGCTCAAGAGAGTGATGCAGAGGCTCAAGAGTGTGATGCAGAGGCTCAAAAGAGTGATGCAGAGGCCAAAGAGAGTGATGCAGAGGCTAAAGTGAGTGACGCAGAGGCTCAGGAGAGTGATGCAGAGGCTTAGGAGATGATACAGAGGCTCAAGAGAGGGATGCAGAGGCTGAAGAGAGTGATGCGGAGGCTCAGGAGAGAGATGCAGAGGCTCAAGAGAGTGATTCAGACTCGTACGAGAGTGATGCAGAGGTATAAGTGAGTGATGCAAAGGCTTAAGAGAGGGATGCAGAGGCTCAAGAGAGGGATGCAGAGGCTCAAGAGAGTGATGCAGAGGCTCAAGAGAGTGATGCAGAGGCTCAAGAGTGTGATGCAGAGGCTCAAGAGAGTGATGCAGAGGATCAAGAGAGCAATGCAGAGGCTCAAAAGAATGATGCAGAGGATGAAGAGAGGGAAGCAGAGGCTCAAGAGAGTGATGCAGAGGCTCAAGAAAGTGATGTGGAGGCTCAAGAGAGGGATGCAGAGGCTTAAGAAAGTGTTGCAGAGACTCAAGAGAGTGATGCAGAGGCTTAAGAGAGGGATGTCGAGGCTCAGGAGAGTGATGCAGAGGCTCAAGAGAGGGATGTAGAGGCTCAAGAGAGTGGTGCAGAGGCTCAAGAGAGTGATGCAGAGGCTTATGAGAATGATGCAGAGGCTCAAGAGAGTGATGCAGAGGATCACGAGAGTGATGCAGAAGCTCGATAAAGCGATGCAGAGGCTCAAGAGAGGGATTCATAGGCTCAGGAGAGTGACGCATACACTCAAGAGAGTTATGCAGAGGCTCAAGAGAGTGATCCAGAGGCTTGCGAGAGTGATGTAGAGGATGAAGAGAGGGATGCAGAGGCTTACGAGAGTGATGCAGAGGATCAAGAGAGGGATGCAGAGGCTTAAGAGAGTGATGCAAAGGTTCAAGAGAGGGATGCATAGGGTCAAGAGAGGGATGCAGAGGCTTAAGAAAGTGTTGCAGAGACTCAAGAGAGTGATGCAGAAGCTTAAAAGAGGGATGCCGAGGCTCAGGAGAGTGATGCAGAGGCTCAAGAGAGGGATGTACAGGCTCAAGAGAGTGATGCAGAGGCTCAAGAGAGGGATGCAGAGACTTCAGAGAGTGATGCAGAGGATCATGAGAGTGATGCAGAGGCTCAAGAGAGTGATGCAGAGGATCAACAGAGGGAAGCAGAGGCTTAAGAGAGTGATGCAGAGGCCGAAGACAGTGATGCAGAGGCTTAAGAGAGTGATGCAGAGGCTGAAGAGAGTGTTGCTGAGGATTAAGAGAGTGATGCAGAGGCTCAAGAGAGGGATGCAGAGGCTGAGAAGAGTGATGCTGAGGCTTAAGTGAGTGATGCAGAGGCTTAAGAGAGTGATGCAGAGGCTCAAGAGAATGATATAGAGGCTTAAGAGAGGGATGCAGAGGCTCCAGAGAGTGCTGCAGAGGCTCAAGAGAGTGATGCAAAGGCTCAAGAGAGAGATGCAGAGGCTTAAGAGAGTGATGCAGAGGCTCAAGAGAGTAATGCAGAGGCTCAAGAGAATGATGCAGAGGCTCAAGAGAGTGATGCGGAGGATTAAGAGAGGGATGCAGAGGCTTAAGAGAGTGATGCAGAGGCTCAAGAGAGTGATGCTGAGGCTCAAGAGAGTGATGTAGAGGCTCAAGAGAGTAATGCAGAGGCTGAAGAGAGTGATGCAGAGGATCATGAGAGAGATGCAGAGGCTCAAGAGAGTGATCCAGAGGATCAAGAGAGTGATACAGAGGCTGAAGAAAGTAATACAGAGGCTCTAGAGAGTGATGCAGAGGCTCAAGAGAGGGATTCAGAGGCTTAAGAGAGTGATGCAGACACTCAAGAGAGTTGTGCAGAGGCTTAAGAAAGTGATGCAGAGGCTTACGAGAATGATGCAGTGGTTCAAGAGAGGGATGCAGAGGCATAAGTGAGTGATGCAAAGTCTCAAGAGAGGGATGCAGAGGCATAGGAGAGGGATACAGAGGATGAAGAGAGTGATGCAGAGACTCAAGAGAGGGATTCAGAGGCTCAAGAGAGAGATGCAGAGTCTCAAGAGAGTTATGCAGAGGCTCAAGCGAGTGATGTAGAGGATCAAGAGAGGGATGCAGAGGCTTAAGAGAGTGATGCAGACGCTGAAGAGAGAGTTACAGAGGCTTAAGAGAGTGATGCAGAGGCTCAAGAGAGTGATGCAGAGGCTCAAGAGAGCGATGCAGAGGCTCAAGAGAGTGATGCAGAGGCTCAAGAGAGTGATGCAGAGGCTCAAGAGTCTGATGCAGAGGCTCAAAAGAGTGATGCAGAGGCCAAAGAGAGTGATGCAGAGGCTAAAGTGAGTGACGCAGAGGCTCAGGAGAGTGATGCAGAGGCTTAGGAGATGATACAGAGGCTCAAGAGAGGGATGCAGAGGCTGAAGAGAGTGATGCGGAGGCTCAGGAGAGAGATGCAGAGGCTCAAGAGAGTGATGCGGAGGCTCAGGAGAGAGATGCAGAGGCTCAAGAGAGTGATTCAGACTCGTACGAGAGTGATGCAGAGGTATAAGTGAGTGATGCAAAGGCTTAAGAGAGGGATGCAGAGGCTCAAGAGAGGGATGCAGAGGCTCAAGAGAGTGATGCAGAGGCTCAAGAGAGTGATGCAGAGGCTCAAGAGTGTGATGCAGAGGCTCAAGAGAGTGATGCAGAGGATCAAGAGAGCAATGCAGAGGCTCAAAAGAATGATGCAGAGGATGAAGAGAGGGAAGCAGAGGCTCAAGAGAGTGATGCAGAGGCTCAAGAAAGTGATGTGGAGGCTCAAGAGAGGGATGCAGAGGCTTAAGAAAGTGTTGCAGAGACTCAAGAGAGTGATGCAGAGGCTTAAGAGAGGGATGTCGAGGCTCAGGAGAGTGATGCAGAGGCTCAAGAGAGGGATGTAGAGGCTCAAGAGAGTGGTGCAGAGGCTCAAGAGAGTGATGCAGAGGCTTATGAGAATGATGCAGAGGCTCAAGAGAGTGATGCAGAGGATCACGAGAGTGATGCAGAAGCTCGATAAAGCGATGCAGAGGCTCAAGAGAGGGATTCATAGGCTCAGGAGAGTGACGCAGACACTCAAGAGAGTTATGCAGAGGCTCAAGAGAGTGATCCAGAGGCTTGCGAGAGTGATGTAGAGGATGAAGAGAGGGATGCAGAGGATCAAGAGAGGGATGCAGAGGCTTAAGAGAGTGATGCAAAGGTTCAAGAGAGGGATGCATAGGCTCAAGAGAGGGATGCAGAGGCTTAAGAAAGTGTTGCAGAGACTCAAGAGAGTGATGCAGAAGCTTAAAAGAGGGATGCCGAGGCTCAGGAGAGTGATGCAGAGGCTCAAGAGAGGGATGTACAGGCTCAAGAGAGTGATGCAGAGGCTCAAGAGAGGGATGCAGAGGCTTAAGAGAGTGATGCAGAGGATCATGAGAGTGATGCAGAGGCTCAAGAGAGTGATGCAGAGGATCAACAGAGGGAAGCAGAGGCTTAAGAGAGTGATGCAGAGGCCGAAGACAGTGATGCAGAGGCTTAAGAGAGTGATGCAGAGGCTGAAGAGAGTGTTGCTGAGGATTAAGAGAGTGATGCAGAGGCTCAAGAGAGGGATGCAGAGGCTGAGAAGAGTGATGCTGAGGCTTAAGTGAGTGATGCAGAGGCTTAAGAGAGTGATGCAGAGGCTCAAGAGAATGATATAGAGGCTTAAGAGAGGGATGCAGAGGCTCCAGAGAGTGCTGCAGAGGCTCAAGAGAGTGATGCAAAGGCTCAAGAGAGAGATGCAGAGGCTTAGGAGAGTGATGCAGAGGCTCAAGAGAGTAATGCAGAGGCTCAAGAGAATGATGCAGAGGCTCAAGAGAGTGATGCGGAGGATTAAGAGAGGGATGCAGAGGCTTAAGAGAGTGATGCAGAGGCTCAAGAGAGTGATGCTGAGGCTCAAGAGAGTGATGTAGAGGCTCAAGAGAGTAATGAAGAGGCTGGAGAGAGTGATGCAGAGGATCATGAGAGAGATGCAGAGGCTCAAGAGAGTGATGCAGAGGATCAAGAGAGAGAAGCAGAGGCTTAAGAGAGTGATGCAAAGGCCGAAGACAGTGATGCAGAGGCTTAAGAGAGTGATGCAGAGGCTGAAGAGAGTGTTGCTGAGGATTAAGAAAGGGTTGCAGAGGCTCAAGAGATGCTGAAAATATTGCTAAATTCGATGATTTTATGTACAAAGAACAATCCAAGAAAACTTGCTTAAAAACACAATATTATGTGAAATTCTGAGGATTCTAGGCCAAATCACATATAGAGAGACGACATGAAGTACTATGAAAATATTAGTAAATTCGAACATTTTAACCTAAAATCACTCTACATGAAAAACATGAAAAAAGTCACTATAATACCAAATTCGAGGATTTTTACTTCAAATCGTAGAGCGAGGTTGTGTATTATTTTGATCGTTAAAAATGCATATGAAAACGTTGTTTCCAATTCATATGATAAAAATCAATGTGTTTTGTTTAGAAATAACTAAAATGTTCCTGAATTCCCGTTTATATTGCTCCAAAATATGGCTCTGGTGTCGAATGTGGGATGTTCGGGATATCATGAAAACTGCAGGGGGTTTTGGGAAAAATGTGAACCATCGCTGCTTTCAGTAATTGGCATATTTTCGGTATAAAAAGTCGGAATTTCAAACTGCGAATACGTGCAGAGATCCAGATTTTGGCTACAAAATGTGGCTCTGGCGCCGAATTTGGGATGTTTGGGATATTTTGAAAACTGATGGGGGGGGGGGGCACAATGTGACCCACCGCCGCATTCAGTAATTGGCATATTTTCGGAATAAAAAGTCGGAATTTCAAACTGCGAATACGCGCAGAGAGCCAGAATTTGGCTCCAAAATATGGTTCAGGTGTTGAATTTGGGATGTTTGCGTAATTTTTTGATGAAAAATAGTACTTTACAGGATCACAAGTCCAGTGCGAAGTCCGCTCGGCCGACCGGCTACTCAGTCGGAGGGGAGCCGGTGAACAGGTGAATCAGGTTAAAGAATATGTCGATTTGCTATTGCATCAACTGGGATTCGATCGGGGACCATAAGGATTATAACCAACGAACTCTCTCCGTTTAGACGGTAGGCCTCCAGTTTGTGTGTGTCTGTGTGTGTGTTTGTGTGTGTGTGTGTGCGTGTGTGTGTGTGCGTGTGTGTGTGTGTGTGTGTGTGTGTGTGTGTGTGTGTGTGTGTGTGTGTGTGTGTGTGTGTGTGTGTGTGTGTGTGTGTGTGTGTGTGTTTGTGTTAGAGAGAAATAGATGTAGTAGTTATAAATAAGGAAAAATACATATACATGATGGGCGGGGTCCAAGAGCTAATAACTTGATTCTGCAGATACATATAGTAAATACAAGTAGAAAATAAATACACACTCACACACACTCATACACATTAATTGATAATGGACTGTTTTGTGTGGGTATTGATGTGTACTATTGTCAAGACCGACAGACACGTGAAGCTATGTGTGTTTATGTGTTCCTGTAATTGAACTGACATGTGTACGGTAATACTCTGTATGTGTCCATTTTAAAGGTTCATATTAGTGAATGTTTATTTATGTAAATTGATTGACATATGTACGTGTGCGCGCGATTAGTGTTACTGTAATTTATATGGTTAACATTTACACGTTTGAATGACATAGTTTCCCATTATTGTCACATTTTTTGTGTAATAATTGATTAATTGACAGTTGAAAGGCGGCCCGAAAGAGCAGAGCTCAACCCTTGCCAGCAGAACTAGGTGAACACAACTAGATAAATACTAACCAACCACGATCTCTTACAATCCACTACACACGCAACCCGCCCCCCCCCTCCCCCCACTCCCTAAATCACTCTACCTAGGTCATTAAAAATTAAAACAAATCAATTAATACACCAAAAATACTAACTATAAATAAAGGCACCAAATTTGAGACATACAGCGACTCCAGCGTGGTCTAGTCGGAAGAGAACGTGTTCTCATCTGGATAGATTGCGATCGAGCTTGTCGGAACGGTGGTGTAACTGCAGGGCACAAATATTTGTGTGTCCCCTCCTGTAGCTGCCTCTGTTTCGACAGGTTCCCTGGATAGCTGGAATTGACCTGGCCCTTGGAAAGTAGGGAAGGGGTGAAATCCGTTGGGCCCACGGATGGATACCTTGGATCCATGGATCCAATCGGCAGGTCTAATCATTTGGGATTCGAACCCATGGTGGAAATAAGTGAGGAGATTTGGGGAGGGGGGGAAGGATTGTTCCAGGAACCAAACCTCACATAAACCCGGACACTCACACACACACACACCCTCACCCGAACACTCACAGGGACATTCACACACACACCCATAGACTGTGATAAGGGAGACCATCTGAGGGGACACAGATGGCCTCGTGGACCCACAGGTATAACCGGACACACACTCACCCGGACACTCACAGGGGCACTCACACTCACACACACTCACCCGGACACTCACAGGGACACACACAGACACACATCCATAGACACAAACTGTGATAAGGGGACCATCTGAGGGGACACAGATGGCCTCCTGGACCCACAGGTATATATCAATATTTAATTTATTATTTATTATTAAATTTTAATAAATAAATAAATCAAATTAATTTTTTTAATAAATTATTATTTTATTAAATTATTAAATAATTATTTTAATAAATAAATAAATTAAATTAATTAATAAATATTTATTATTTAATATATATATGACAGATTTTTTGTATATATATATATATATATATATATATATATATATATATATATATATATATATATATATATATATATATATATATATAAGCCTATACTTGCATAAACCACAAGTGAAGATAAACAATCTTTGGACAACACCCACCAGTGGGACTCGAACCCAGAAAGCACAACTACCTTCCAGTAGCTGGCATAACTAGTATGCTTTAACCCACTACGCCATCAGACCTTACAAAAGAAGTAGATAGTTCGAGATATATATATATCTCAAACATCTCTACCTCCCGAAGGCACCAGATGAGTGAGGGGTCAGTCTGCAATTTTCGTCAAGCCACTGTCAATGTGAGAGAACTCGTGTCCAGCTTATAAGCCTATACTTGCATAAACCACAAGTGAAGATAAACAATCTTTGGACAACACCCACCAGTGGGACTCGAACCCAGAAAGCACAACTACCTTCCAGTAGCTGGCATAACTAGTATGCTTTAACCCACTATGCCATCAGACCTTACAAAAGAAGTAGATAGTTCGAGATATATATATATCTCAAACATCTCTACCTCCCGAAGGCACCAGATGAGTGAGGGGTCAGTCTGCAATTTTCGTCAAGCCACTGTCAATGTGAGAGAACTCGTGTCCAGCTTATAAGCCTATACTTGCATAAACCACAAGTGAAGATAAACAATCTTTGGACAACACCCACCAGTGGGACTCGAACCCAGAAAGCACAACTACCTTCCAGTAGCTGGCATAACTAGTATGCTTTAACCCACTACGCCATCAGACCTTACAAAAGAAGTAGATAGTTCGAGATATATATATATCTCAAACATCTCTACCTCCCGAAGGCACCAGATGAGTGAGGGGTCAGTCTGCAATTTTCGTCAAGCCACTGTCAATGTGAGAGAACTCGTGTCCAGCTTATAAGCCTATACTTGCATAAACCACAAGTGAAGATAAACAATCTTTGGACAACACCCACCAGTGGGACTCGAACCCAGAAAGCACAACTACCTTCCAGTAGCTGGCATAACTAGTATGCTTTAACCCACTACGCCATCAGACCTTACAAAAGAAGTAGATAGTTCGAGATATATATATATCTCAAACATCTCTACCTCCCGAAGGCACCAGATGAGTGAGGGGTCAGTCTGCAATTTTCGTCAAGCCACTGTCAATGTGAGAGAACTCGTGTCCAGCTTATAAGCCTATACTTGCATAAACCACAAGTGAAGATAAACAATCTTTGGACAACACCCACCAGTGGGACTCGAACCCAGAAAGCACAACTACCTTCCAGTAGCTGGCATAACTAGTATGCTTTAACCCACTACGCCATCAGACCTTACAAAAGAAGTAGATAGTTCGAGATATATATATATCTCAAACATCTCTACCTCCCGAAGGCACCAGATGAGTGAGGGGTCAGTCTGCAATTTTCGTCAAGCCACTGTCAATGTGAGAGAACTCGTGTCCAGCTTATAAGCCTATACTTGCATAAACCACAAGTGAAGATAAACAATCTTTGGACAACACCCACCAGTGGGACTCGAACCCAGAAAGCACAACTACCTTCCAGTAGCTGGCATAACTAGTATGCTTTAACCCACTACGCCATCAGACCTTACAAAAGAAGTAGATAGTTCGAGATATATATATATCTCAAACATCTCTACCTCCCGAAGGCACCAGATGAGTGAGGGGTCAGTCTGCAATTTTCGTCAAGCCACTGTCAATGTGAGAGAACTCGTGTCCAGCTTATAAGCCTATACTTGCATAAACCACAAGTGAAGATAAACAATCTTTGGACAACACCCACCAGTGGGACTCGAACCCAGAAAGCACAACTACCTTCCAGTAGCTGGCATAACTAGTATGCTTTAACCCACTACGCCATCAGACCTTACAAAAGAAGTAGATAGTTCGAGATATATATATATCTCAAACATCTCTACCTCCCGAAGGCACCAGATGAGTGAGGGGTCAGTCTGCAATTTTCGTCAAGCCACTGTCAATGTGAGAGAACTCGTGTCCAGCTTATAAGCCTATACTTGCATAAACCACAAGTGAAGATAAACAATCTTTGGACAACACCCACCAGTGGGACTCGAACCCAGAAAGCACAACTACCTTCCAGTAGCTGGCATAACTAGTATGCTTTAACCCACTACGCCATCAGACCTTACAAAAGAAGTAGATAGTTCGAGATATATATATATCTCAAACATCTCTACCTCCCGAAGGCACCAGATGAGTGAGGTGTCAGTCTGCAATTTTCGTCAAGCCACTGTCAATGTGAGAGAACTCGTGTCCAGCTTATAAGCCTATACTTATAAGTATAGGCTTATAAGCTGGACACGAGTTCTCTCACATTGACAGTGGCTTGACGAAAATTGCAGACTGACCCCTCACTCATCTGGTGCCTTCGGGAGGTAGAGATGTTTGAGATATATATATATCTCGAACTATCTACTTCTTTTGTAAGGTCTGATGGCGTAGTGGGTTAAAGCATACTAGTTATGCCAGCTACTGGAAGGTAGTTGTGCTTTCTGGGTTCGAGTCCCACTGGTGGGTGTTGTCCAAAGATTATATATATATATATATATATATATATATATATATATATATATATATATATATATATATATGTGTGTGTGTATATCACGAAAATAAACACGTGATTAAGAATGTGACAATGTCAGACCACGGAGGAAAAATGAAACAGGAAATTTCCTTAAGTACTTTCGTATATTAAATACATCTTCAGAAGGTCCTTCTGAAGATGTATTTAATATACGAAAGTACTTAAGGAAATTTCCTGTTTCATTTTTCCTCCGTGGTCTGACATTGTCATATATATATATATATATATATATATATATATATATATATATATATATATATATATATATATATATATATATATATATATATATATATATATTATTAAATATGACCGAAAAAGTAAGATTAATAATTCTAACACGAATTTTCTCAATCTTTCGTACATTTCTTTTCACTGTTGGAGGTAAATCAAAAATCAATTCTCCAAAATTCATTTTTTATTTCTAGTCTGACGCGACACGAGCGCGTTTCGTAAAACTTATTACATTTTCAAAGACTTTAGTTATACTTTTTAATATATAATATACTATATACAATAATATTTAATATACTTTAAGACTTTTTAATACACAACTGAATAGAACTTACGCATCTCCGATTTTATATCTACATTTTAGTGAGGTGGATGGGGTGAGGTGGCATTAATAGGGTATTAATTTCATCAACACAAGACGGAACAAGAGGTGGCATTAATAGGGTATTAATTTCATCAACACAAGACAGAACACGAAACAATAGGTATTGAATGGAAGTGATTGTAGAAAGCCTATTGGTCCATATTTCTTAATGCTTCTATATTGGAGCGGAGTCTTGAGGTGGGTAGAATGTAGTTGTGCATTAATTGGCTGTTGATTGCTGGTGTTGACTTCTTAATGTGTAGTGCCTCGCAAACGACAAGCCGCCTGCTATCGCTGTATCTATCGATGATTTCTGTGTTGTTTACTAGGATTTCTCTGGCGATGGTTTGGTTGTGGGAAGAGATTATATGTTCCTTAATGGAGCCCTGTTGTTTATGCATCGTTAAACGCCTAGAAAGAGATGTTGTTGTCTTGCCTATATACTGGTTTTTTTGGAGCTTACAGTCGCCAAGTGGGCATTTGAAGGCATAGACGACGTTGGTCTCTTTTAATGCGTTCTGCTTTGTGTCTGGAGAGTACTCTCCAGAGAAAAATGTGTCTGGAGAGTACTCTCCAGACACAAAGCAGAACGCTTTAAAAGAGACCAACGTCGTCTATGCCTTCAAATGCCCACTTGGGGACTGTAAGCTCCAAAAAACCCCACTATATAGGCAAGACAACAACATCTCTTTCTAGGCGTTTAACGATGCATAAACAACAGGGCTCCATTAAGGAACATATAATCTCTTCCCACAACCAAACCATCGCCAGAGAAATCCTAGTAAACAACACAGAAATCATCGATTTCAATGCTATGCCCAAGATTACTATCCGAGTGCCGGCGGTGGGGTGGTTCAAATAGCCTCGGCTATCACCTCATTTTGTCCGGTCGTGATGGTCAAGTGGATTAAGGCGTCTTGTACATACCAGTTGCGTTGCTTCTGGGAATATGGGTTCGAGTCACTTCTGGGGTGTGAGTTTTCAGTTGCATATTGTCCTGGGGACCATTCAGGCTTGTTCGCATTTGTGTTCCTCACGTGTGCCCCAAAGAATGAGGTGATTTGGTAAAATGCTATGCCCAAGATTACTATCCGAGTGCCGGCGGTGGGGTGGTTCAAATAGCCTCGGCTATCACCTCATTTTGTCCGGTCGTGATGGTCAAGTGGATTAAGGCGTCTTGTACATACCAGTTGCGTTGCTTCTGGGAGTATGGGTTCGAGTCACTTCTGGGGTGTGAGTTTTCAGTTGCATATTGTCCTGGGGACCATTCAGGCTTGTTCGCATTTGTGTTCCTCACGTGTGCCCTAAAGAATGAGGTGATTTGGTAAAATGCTATGCCCAAGATTACTATCCGAGTGCCGGCGGTGGGGTGGTTCAAATAGCCTCGGCTATCACCTCATTTTGTCCGGTCGTGTTGGTCAAGTGGATTAAGGCGTCTTGTACATACCAGTTGCGTTGCTTCTGGGAGTATGGGTTTGAGTCACTTCTGGGGTGTGAGTTTTCAGTTGCATATTGTCCTGGGGACCATTCAGGCTTGTTCGCATTTGTGTTCCTCACGTGTGCCCCAAAGAATGAGGTGATTTGGTAAAATGCTATGCCCAAGATTACTATCCGAGTGCCGGCGGTGGGGTGGTTCAAATAGCCTCGGCTATCACCTCATTTTGTCCGGTCGTGATGGTCAAGTGGATTAAGGCGTCTTGTACATACCAGTTGCGTTGCTTCTGGGAGTATGGGTTCGAGTCACTTCTGGGGTGTGAGTTTTCAGTTGCATATTGTCCTGGGGACCATTCAGGCTTGTTCGCATTTGTGTTCCTCACGTGTGCCCCAAAGAATGAGGTGATTTGGTAAAATGCTATGCCCAAGATTACTATCCGAGTGCCGGCGGTGGGGTGGTTCAAATAGCCTCGGCTATCACCTCATTTTGTCCGGTCGTGATGGTCAAGTGGATTAAGGCGTCTTGTACATACCAGTTGCGTTGCTTCTGGGAGTATGGGTTCGAGTCACTTCTGGGGTGTGAGTTTTCAGTTGCATATTGTCCTGGGGACCATTCAGGCTTGTTCGCATTTGTGTTCCTCACGTGTGCCCCAAAGAATGAGGTGATTTGGTAAAATGCTATGCCCAAGATTACTATCCAAGTGCCGGCGGTGGGGTGGTTCAAATAACCTCGGCTATCACCTCATTTTGTCCGGTCGTGATGGTCAAGTGGATTAAGGCGTCTTGTACATACCAGTTGCGTTGCTTCTGGGAGTATGGGTTCGAGTCACTTCTGGGGTGTGAGTTTTCAGTTGCATATTGTCCTGGGGACCATTCAGGCTTGTTCGCATTTGTGTTCCTCACGTGTGCCCCAAAGAATGAGGTGATTTGGTAAAATGCTATGCCCAAGATTACTATCCGAGTGCCGGCGGTGGGGTGGTTCAAATAGCGTCGGCTATTACCTCATTTTGTCCGGTCGTGATGGTCAAGTGGATTAAGGCGTCTTGTACATACCAGTTGCGTTGCTTCTGGGAGTATGGGTTCGAGTCACTTCTGGGGTGTGAGTTTTCAGTTGCATATTGTCCTGGGGACCATTCAGGCTTGTTCGCATTTGTGTTCCTCACGTGTGCCCCAAAGAATGAGGTGATTTGGTAAAATGCTATGCCCAAGATTACTATCCGAGTGCCGGCGGTGGGGTGGTTCAAATAGCCTCGGCTATCACCTCATTTTGTCCGGTCGTGATGGTCAAGTGGATTAAGGCGTCTTGTACATACCAGTTGCGTTGCTTCTGGGAGTATGGGTTCGAGTCACTTCTGGGGTGTGAGTTTTCAGTTGCATATTGTCCTGGGGACCATTCAGGCTTGTTCGCATTTGTGTTCCTCACGTGTGCCCCAAAGAATGAGGTGATTTGGTAAAATGCTATGCCCAAGATTACTATCCAAGTGCCGGCGGTGGGGTGGTTCAAATAGCCTCGGCTATCACCTCATTTTGTCCGGTCGTGATGGTCAAGTGGATTAAGGCGTCTTGTACATACCAGTTGCGTTGCTTCTGGGAGTATGGGTTCGAGTCACTTCTGGGGTGTGAGTTTTCAGTTGCATATTGTCCTGGGGACCATTCAGGCTTGTTCGCATTTGTGTTCCTCACGTGTGCCCCAAAGAATGAGGTGATTTGGTAAAATGCTATGCCCAAGATTACTATCCGAGTGCCGGCGGTGGGGTGGTTCAAATAGCCTCGGCTATTACCTCATTTTGTCCGGTCGTGATGGTCAAGTGGATTAAGGCGTCTTGTACATACCAGTTGCGTTGCTTCTGGGAGTATGGGTTCGAGTCACTTCTGGGGTGTGAGTTTTCAGTTGCATATTGTCCTGGGGACCATTCAGGCTTGTTCGCATTTGTGTTCCTCACGTGTGCCCCAAAGAATGAGGTGATTTGGTAAAATGCTATGCCCAAGATTACTATCCGAGTGCCGGCGGTGGGGTGGTTCAAATAGCCTCGGCTATCACCTCATTTTGTCCGGTCGTGATGGTCAAGTGGATTAAGGCGTCTTGTACATACCAGTTGCGTTGCTTCTGGGAGTATGGGTTCGAGTTACTTCTGGGGTGTGAGTTTTCAGTTGCATATTGTCCTGGGGACCATTCAGGCTT
>NC_091164.1:20962378-21150071 GCF_040958095.1 Procambarus clarkii
AAAGTACTTCATGTTGTCTCTCTATATGTGATTTGGCCTAGAATCCTCAGAATTTCACATAAAATTGTGTTTTTAAGAAAGTTTTCTTGGATTGTTCTTTGTACATAAAATCATCGAATATAGCAATATTTTGAGGTTTTTCATCCTTGTTTCTTTTATGACATTTCATCCAAATATCAACGATTTAGGCAATATTTGCCGTTTTCCGCGTTTTCAAACCTTTTCGGATTATTGCCACACATTCATTAAATTTACGATAAATAAGATGCTAACACGTAATTAATTGCAAATTGGCCTTAAATACTTGATTTTCAATCAACTATATGTTCCTGGTTAAAATAGTGAGTTAGATATTGATTAGGAGAGAATTTCTGTTTTTATTGCAAATTTCGACGTTTCAGCCAGATTAGAGCGGTTTTACGAGTACCTCTTCTCTCAGCCATATTTTGGAGCCAAATTCTGGCTCTCTGCGCGGATTCGTTGTTTGAAATTCCAACATTTTATACAGAAAATATGCCAATTACTGAAAGTTACGATGGGTCACATTTTGCCCAAACCACCCTGCAGTTTTCATAATATCCCAAACATCTTAAATTCGACGCTAGAGCCAAAATTTGGAGCAAAAATCAGGCTCTCTGCACGTATTCGCAGATTGAAATTCCGATTTTTCATACCAAAATTATGCCAATTACTGAATGCGGCGGTGGGTCACTTTGTGCCAAAACCCCTCTGCAGTTTTCTTAATATCCCAAACATCCCAAATTCGACGCCAGAGCCACATTTTGGAGAAAAAATCTGGCTCTATGTACGTATTCGCAGTTTGAAATTCCAACTTTTTATACCGAAAATATGCCAATTACTGAAAGCGGCGGTGGGTCACATTTTGCCCCCCCCCCCCTGCAGTTTTCAAAATATCCCAAACATTCCAAATTCGACAGCTGATACAACTTATTTCAACTTATATACAACATATACTTTTATATACAACATATTTCAACTTATATACAACTTATAGACAACGACAACTTATTCTCAGTTTGAAATTCCGACTTTTTATACCGAGAAAATGCCAATTACTGAAAGCGGCAGTGGGTCACATTTTGCCCAAACACCCCAGCAGTTTTCATAATATTCCAAACAGCTCAAGTTCGATGTCAGAGCCACATTTTGGAGCCAAAATCTGGCTCTCTGCACGTATTCGCAGTGTAAAATTCCGACTTTTTATACCGAAATATGCATATTATTGAAAGCGACGATGGGTCACATTTTGCCCAAACCTCGCAGCAGTTTTCAAAATATCCCAAACATCCCAAATTCGACGCCAAAGTCACATTTTGGAGTTATAATCTGGCTCGATGCACGTATTCGCAGTTTGAAATTACGTTTTTTTATACCGGAAATATGCCAATTATAGAAAGCAGTGGTGGGTCACATTGTGCCCAAACCCGTGCCCAAAAAAACATTGAGTTAGATGGGGAGATTAGGAGAGAATTTCTGTTTTTATTGCAAATTTCGACGTTTCAGCGAGATTAGAGCGGTTTTACGAGTACCTCTTCCTTCACTAAAATAAACGGATTTTCAGGAACATTTTAATTAATTCTAAAGCAAACACATTGGTTTTTATCATTTGAATTGGAAACAAAGTTTTCAATACCTTTTTTACGATCAAAATAATACGCAACCTCGCTCTATGATTTGATGTAAAAATCCTAGAATTTGGTATTATAGTGACTTTTTTTCAGATTTTTCATGTTTAGTGGTTTAGGTAAAAATGTTCGAATTTACTAATATTTTGATACTACTTCATGTTGTCTCTCTATATGTGATCTGGCCTACAAATCTCAGAATTTCACATAATATTGCGTTTTTAAGCAAGTTTTCTTGGGTTGGTCTTTGTACATAAAATTATCGAATTAGCAATATTTTTAGGTGTTTCATCCTTGTTTCTTTTATGAGATTTCAACCAAATATCAACGATTTAGGCAATATTTGCCGTTTTTCCGCGTTTTCAAACTTTTTCGGATTATTGCCACTTATTCATTAAATTTACGATGAATAAGATGCAAACACGAAATTAATTGCAAATTAACTTTAAATACTTGATTTTCAATCAACTATTTGTTCCTAGTTAAATCAGTGTGTTAGATATTGATTAGGAGAGAATTTCTGTATTTATTGCAAATTTCGACGTTTCAGCCATTTTAGAGCGGTTGTACAAGTACCTCGTAAAACCGCTATTTTATAGGGATATTTTATAAACTGCAGAGAGAGTTTGGGCAAAATGTGATCCATCGCCGCTTTCAGTAATTGGCATATTTTCTGTATAAAAAGTCGTAATTTCAAACTGCGAATACGTGCAGAGAGCCAGAATTTGGATCCAAAATATGGCTAAAGCGTCGAATTTGGGATGTTTGTGATATTTTGAAAACTGCATTGGGGGTTTGGCCAAATGTGACACATCGCCGCTCCCAGGAATTGGAATATATACGGTTTAAAAAGTCGTAATTTCAAACTGCAAATACGTAGAGAGAGCGAGAATTTGGCTCTAAAATATTGCTAACGCGTCAAATTTGGGATGTTTGGGATATTTTGAAAACTGCAGGGGGGGGGGGGTGTTCGGCAAAATGTAACCCATAGCCAATCTCAGTAATTGGCATATTTTCGGTATAAAAAGTCGTAATTTCAAACAGCGAATACGTGCACAGAGCCAGAATTTGGCTCCAAAATATGGCTCAAGCGTCGAAATTGGAGAGTTTTGGATATTTTGAAAACTGCAGGGTGGGATTGGTCAAAATATGACCCATCGCCGTTCTCAGTAATTGGCATATTTTCGTCATAAAAAGTCGTAATTTCAAACGGCGTTTACGTGCAGAAAGCCTGAATTTGCCTCCAAAATATGGCTCAAACGTCGAATTTGGGATTTTTGGGATATTTTAAAAACTGCAGGGAGGGTTTGGGCAAAATATGATCCATCGCCACTTTCAGTAATTGGCATATTCTCTGTATAAAAAGTCGTAGTTTCAATCTGCGAACACGTGCAGAGAGCCAGAATTTGGCTCCAAAATATGGCTCAAGGGTCGTATTTGAGATGTTTTGGATATTTTGAAAACTGCAGGGGGGGTTTGGTCAAAATATGACCCATCGCTGCTCTCAGTAATTGGCATATTTTCGGTATAAAAAGTCGTAATTTCAAACGGCGGTTACGTGAAGAGAGCCAGAATTTGCCTCCAAAATATGGGTCAAGCGTCGAATTTGGGATGTTCGGGATATTTTAAAAACTGCAGGGAGGGTTTGGGCAAAATGTGATCAGTCGACGCTTTCAGTAATTGGCATATTTTCTGTATAAAAAGTCGTAATTTCAATCTGCGAATACGTGCAGAGAGCCAGAGTTTGGCTCCAAAATATGTCTCAAGGGTCGCATTTGAGATGTTTGGGATATTTTGAGAACTGCACTGGAGTTTGGGCAAAATGTGACACATCGCTGCAGTAATTGGCATATATTCGGAATAAAAAGTCGTAATTTCAAACTGCGAATACGTGCAGAGAGCCAGAATTTGGCTCCAAAATATTGCTCAAGGGTCAAATTTTGGATGTTTGGTATATTTTGAAAACTGCAGGGTGGGTTTGGTCAAAATATGACCCATCGCTGCTCTCAGTAATTGGCATATTCTCTGTATAAAAAGTCGTAGTTTCAATCTGCGAACACGTGCAGAGAGCCAGAATTTGCCTATAAAATATGGCTCAAGCGTCGAATTTGGGATGTGTGGGATATATAAAAAACTGTAGGGAGGGTTTGGGTAAAATGTGATGCAGAGGATGAAAAGAGTGTTGCAGAGGCTCAAGAGAGTGATGCAGAGTTTCAAAAGAGTGATGCAGAGGATCAAGAGAGGGATGCAGAGGCTTAATAGAGTGATGCAGAGTCTGAAGAGAGTGTTGCAGTGGCTTAGGAGAGGGATGCAGAGGCTCAAGAGAGTGATGCAAAGGCTCAAGAGAATGATGTAGAGGCTCAAGAGAGTGATGCAGAGGCTCAAGAGAGTGATGCAGAGGCTGAAGAGAGAGATGCAGAGGCTTAAGAGAGTGATGCAGAGGTTCAAGAGAGTGATCCAGAGGCTCAAGAGAGTGATGCAGAGGCTGAAGAGAATGATGCAGAGGCTTAAGAGAGTGATGCAGAAGCTGAAGAGAATGATGCAGAGGCTTAAGAGAGGGATGAAGAAACTCAAGAGAGTGATGCAGAGGCTCAAGACAGGGGATGCAGAGGCTTAAGAGATTGATGCAAAGGCTCAAGAGAGGGATGCAGAGGCTCATGAGAGGGATGCTGAGGCTCAAGTGAGGGAGGGAGAGGCTTAGGGAAATGATGCAGAGGCTCAAGAGAGGGATGCTGAGGCTCTGAAGAATGATGCAGAGGCTCAAGAGAGTGATGCAGAGGCTCAAGAGAATGATGCAGAGGCTCAAGAGAGAGATGCAGAGGCTCAAGAGAGTGATGCAGAGGCTAAAGAGAGTGATGCAGAGGCTAAAGAGAGTGATGCAGAGGCTTAAGGGAGTGATTCAGAGCCTTAAGAGAGGGATACAGAGGCTCAAGAGAGTGATGCAGAGGCTCAAGAGAGTGATGTAGATGCTTAGGAGAATGATGCAGAGGCTCAAGAGAGTGATGCAGAGGCTCAAGAGAGTGATGCAGAGGCTTAAGTGAGTGATGCAGAGGCTTAAGAGAGGGATGCACAGGATCAAGAGAGTGATGCAGAGGCTGAAGAGAGAGATGCAGAGGCTAAGGAGAGTAATGCAGAGAATCATGAGAGGGATGCAGAGGCTCAAGAGAGTGATGCAGAGGCTCAAGAGAGTGATTCTGAGGCTCAAGGGAGTGATGCAGAGGCTCAAGAGAGTGATGCAGAGGATCAAGAGAGAGATTCAGAGGCTAAAGAGAGGGATTCAGATGCTTAAGAGAGTGATGCAGAGGCTGAAGAGAGTGTTGCAGAGGCTCATGAGAGGGATGCAGAGGCTCAAGAGAGTGATGCAGAGACTCAAGAGATTTATGCAGAGGCTTACGAGAGTGATGTAGAGGCTCAAGAGAGTGATGCAGAAGCTCAAGAGAGTGATGCAGAGGATTTAGAGAGTGGTGCAGAGGCTTAGGAGAGGGGATGCAGAGGCTCAAGAGAGTGATTCAGAGGCTGAAGAGAGTGATGCAGAGGCTTAAGAGAGGGATGCAGAGGCTCAAGAGAGCGATGCAGAGGCTCAAGACTGGGATGCAGGGGCTCAGGAGAGGGATGTAGAGGCTCAAGAGAGGGATGCATAGGCTCGAGAGAGAGATGCAGAGGCTGAAGACAATGATGCAGAGGCTCAAGAGGGGGATGCAAAGGCTCAAGAGAGGGATGCAGAGGCTCATGAAAGGGATGCAGGAGTTCAAGAAAGCGATGCAAAGGCTCAAGAAAGGGATGCAGAGGGTTAAGAAAGTGATACAGAGGCTCAAATTAGGGATGCAGAAGCATAAGAGGGTGATGCAGAGGCTCAAGAGAGTGATGCAGAGGCTCAAGAGAGGGATGCAGGGGCCCAAGAGAGTGATGCAGATGATCAAGAGAGGGATGCAGAGGCTCCAGAGAGTGATGCAGAGGCTCAATAGAGGGATTCAGAGGCTCAAGAGAGGGATGCAGAGGCTTAAGAGACTGATGCAGAGTGTTAGGCTAGTGTTGCAGAGGCTCAAGAGAGAGATGGAGAGGCTCAAGAGAGTGATTCAGAGACTCAAAAGAGTTATGCAGAGGCTCAAGACAGTGATGCAGAGGCTTACGAGAGTGATGCAGAGGCTCAAGAGAGGGATGTAGAGGCTCAAGAGAGTGATGCAGAAGCTCAAGAGAGTGATGCAGAGGCTTAAGAGAGTGGTATAAGAGGCTTAAGAGAGGAGATGCAGAGGCTCAAGAGAGTGATGCAGAGACTGAAGAGAGTGATGCAGAGGCTTAAGAGAGGGATGCAGAGGCTGAAGAGAGGGATGCAGAGGCTCAAGAGAGGGATGCAGGGGCTCAAGAGAGGGATGCAGAGGCTCAAGAGAGGGATGCAGAGACTCTTGAGAGTGATGCAGAGGCTCAAGAGAGGGATGTAGAGGCTTAAGAGAGTGATGCAAAGGCTCAATAGAGGGATGCAGAGGCTCATGAGAGGGATGCAGAGGATCATGAGAGTGATGCAGAGGCTCAAGAGAGTGATGCAGAGGATCAAGAGAGGGAAGCAGAGGCTTAAGAGAGTGATGCAGAAGCTCAAGAGAGTGATGCAGAGGATTAAGAGAGGATGCAGAGGCTTAAGAGAGTGATGCAGAGGCTCATGAGGGTGATGCAGAGGCTCAAGAGAGTGATGCAGAGGCTAAAGAGAGTGCTGCAGAGGCTCAAGAGAGGGATGCTCAGGCTCCAGAGATGGATGTAGTGGCTCAAGAGAGTGATGCAGAGACTGAAGAGAGAGATGCAGAGGCTTAAGAGAGTGATGCAGAGGCTCAAGAGAGTAATGCAGAGGCTCAAGAGAATGATGCAGAAGCTCAAGAGAGTGATGCAGAGGATTAAGAGAGGGATGCAGAGGCTTAAGAGAGTGATGCAGAGGCTCAAGAGGGTGTTGCAGAGGCTCAAGAGAGTGATGTAGAGGCTCAAAAGAGTGATGCAGGCTCTCATGAGAGTGATGCAGAGGATCATGAGAGTGATGCAGAGGCTAAAAAGAGTGATGAAGAGGCTTAAGAGAGTGATGCAGAGGCTTAAGAGAGGGATGCACAGGCTCAAGAGAGCGATGCAGAGAATGAACAGAGGGATGCACATGCTCGAGAGAGTGATGCAGAGGCTCAAGAGAGGGATTCGGAGGCTCTAGAGAGGGATGCAGAGGCTTAAGAGAGTGATGCAGAGTGTGAAGAGAGTGTTGCAGTGGCTCAAGAGAGGGATGCAGAGGCTCAAGAGAGTGATGCAGAGACTCAAGAGAGTTAGGCAGAGGCTCAAACGAGTGATGCAGAGGCTTACGAGAGTGATGCAGAGGCTCTAGAGAGGGATGTAGACGCTCAAGAGAGTGATGCAGAAGCTCAAGAGAGTTATGCCGAGGCTTAAGAGAGTGATGCAGAGGCTTAACAGAGGGGATGCCGAGGCTGAAGAGAGTGATGCAGTGGCTGAAGAGAGTGATGCAGAGGCTTAAGAGAGGGATGCAGAGGCTCATGAGAGGGATACAGAGGCTCAAGAGAGGGATGCAGGGGCTCAAGAGAGGGATGCAGAGGCTCAAGAGTGGGATACAGAGTCTCTTGAGAGTGATGCAGAGGCTCAAGAGAGGGATGCAGAGGCTTAAGAGAGTGATGCAAAGGCTCAATAGAGGGATGGAGAGATTCATGAGAGGGATGCAGGAGTTCAAGAGAGGGATGCAGAGGCTCAAGAGAGTGATGCAGAGGCTTAAGAGAGGGATGCAGAGGCTCAAGAGAGTGATGTAGAGGCTCAAGAGAGTGATGCAGAGGCTCAAGAGAGTGATGCAGAGGCTGAAGAGAGAGATGCAGAGGCTTAAGAGAGTGATGCAGAGGTTCAAGAGAGTGATCCAGAGGCTCACGAGAGTGATGCAGAGGCTGAGGAGAATGATGCAGAGGCTTAAGAGAGTGATGCAGAAGCTGAAGAGAATGATGCAGAGGCTTAAGAGAGGGATGAAGAGACTCAAGAGAGTGATGCAGAGGCTCAAGACAGGGGATGCAGAGGCTTAAGAGATTGATGCAAAGGCTCAAGAGAGGGATGCAGAGGCTCATGAGAGGGATGCTGAGGCTCAAGTGAGGGATGGAGAGGCTTAGGGGAATGATGCAGAGGCTCAAGAGAGGGATGCTGAGGCTCAGGAGAATGATGCAGAGGCTCAAGAGAGTGATGCAGAGGCTCAAGAGAATGATGCAGAGGCTTAAGAGAGAGATGCAGAGGCTCAAGAGAGTGATGCAGAGGCTAAAGAGAGTGATGCAGAGGCTAAAGAGAGTGATGCAGAGGCTTAAGGGAGTGATTCAGAGCCTTAAGAGAGGGATACAGAGGCTCAAGAGAGTGATGCAGAGGCTCAAGAGAGTGATGCAGATGCTTAGGAGAATGATGCAGAGGCTCAAAAGAGTGATGCAGAGGCTCAAGAGAGTGATGCAGAGGCTTAAGTGAGTGATGCAGAGGCTTAAGAGAGGGATGCAGAGGATCAAGAGAGTGATGCAGAGGCTGAAGAGAGAGATGCAGAGGCTAAGGAGAGTAATGCAGAGAATCATGAGAGGGATGCAGAGGCTCAAGAGAGTGATGCAGAGGCTCAAGAGAGTGATTCTGAGGCTCAAGGGAGTGATGCAGAGGATCAGGAGAGTGATGCAGAGGCTCAAGAGAGTGATGCAGAGGATCAAGAGAGAGATTCAGAGGCTAAAGAGAGGGATTCAGATGCTTAAGAGAGTGATGCAGAGGCTGAAGAGAGTGTTGCAGAGGCTCATGAGAGGGATGCAGAGGCTCAAGAGAGTGATGCAGAGACTCAAGAGATTTATGCAGAGGCTCAAGTGAGTGATGCAGAGGCTTACGAGAGTGATGTAGAGGCTCAAGAGAGTGATGCAGAAGCTCAAGAGAGTGATGCAGAGGCTTAAGAGAGGGATGCAGAGGCTCAAGAGAGCGATGCAGAGGCTCAAGACTGGGATGCAGGGGCTCAGGAGAGGGATGTAGAGGCTCAAGAGAGGGATGCATAGGCTCAAGAGAGGGATGCAGAGGCTGAAGAGAATGATGCAGAGGCTCAAGAGGGGGATGCAGAGGCTTAAGAGAGTGATGCAAAGGCTCAAGAGAGGGATGCAGAGGCTCATGAAAGGGATGCAGGAGTTCAAGAGAGCGATGCAAAGGCTCAAGAAAGGGATGCAGAGGGTTAAGAAAGTGATACAGAGGCTCAAATTAGGGATGCAGAAGCATACGAGGGTGATGCAGAGGCTCAAGAGAGTGATGCAGAGGCTCAAGAGAGGGATGCAGGGGCCCAAGAGAGTGATGCAGATGATCAAGAGAGGGATGCAGAGGCTCCAGAGAGTGATGCAGAGGCTCAAGAGAGGGATTCAGAGGCTCAAGAGAGGGATGCAGAGGCTTAAGAGACTGATGCAGAGTGTTAGGAGAGTGTTGCAGAGGCTCAAGAGAGAGATGGAGAGGCTCAAGAGAGTGATGCAGAGACTCAAAAGAGTTATGCAGAGGCTCAAGAGAGTGATGCAGAGGCTTAAGAGAGTGATGCAGAGGCTCAAGAGAGGGATGTAGAGGCTCAAGAGAGTGATGCAGAAGCTCAAGAGAGTGATGCAGAGGCTTAAGAGAGTGGTATAAGAGGCTTAAGAGAGGAGATGCAGAGGCTCAAGAGAGTGATGCAGAGACTGAAGAGAGTGATGCAGAGGCTTAAGAGAGGGATGCAGAGGCTGAAGAGAGGGATGCAGAGGCTCAAGAGACGGATGCAGGGGCTCAAGAGAGGGATGCAGAGGCTCAAGAGAGGGATGCAGAGACTCTTGAGTGTGATGCAGAGGCTCAAGAGAGGGATGTAGAGGCTTAAGAGAGTGATGCAAAGGCTCAATAGAGGGATGCAGAGGCTCATGAGAGGGATGCAGAGGATCATGAGAGTGATGCAGAGGCTCAAGCGAGTGATGCAGAGGATCAAGAGGGTGATGCAGAGGCTCAAGAGAGTGATGCAGAGGCTAAAGAGAGTGCTGCAGAGGCTCAAGAGAGGGATGCTGAGGCTCCAGAGATGGATGGAGTGGCTCAAGAGAGTGATGCAGAGACTGAAGAGAGAGATGCAGAGGCTTAAGAGAGTGATGCAGAGGCTCAAGAGAATAATGCAGAGGCTCAAGAGAATGATGCAGAAGCTCAAGAGAGTGATGCAGAGGATTAAGAGAGGGATGCAGAGGCTTAAGAGAGTGATGCAGAGGCTCAAGAGGGTGATTCAGAGGCTCAAGAGAGTGATGTAGAGGCTCAAAAGAGTGATGCAGACTCTCATGAGAGTGATGCAGAGGATCATGAGAGTGATGCAGAGGCTAAAAAGAGTGATGAAGAGGCTTAAGAGAGTGATGCAGAGGCTCAAGAGAGGGATGCAGAGGCTTAAGAGAGTGATGCAAAGGCTCAAGAGAGGGATGCAGAGGCTCATAAGAGGGATGCTGAGGCTCAAGTGAGGCTTGGAGAGGCTTAGGAGAATGATGCAGAGGCTCAAGAGAGGGATGCAGAGGCTCAAGAGAGTGATGCAGAGGCTCAAGAGAGTGATGCAGAGGCTAAAGAGAGGGATGCAAAGGCTCAAGAGAGTGATGCAGAGGCTCAAGAGAGTGATGCAGAGGCTCAAGAGAGTGATGCAGAGGCTAAAGAGAGTGATGCAGAGGCTTAAGAGAGAGATGCAGAGGCTCAAGAATGTGAGGCAGAGGCTAAAGAGAGTGATGCAGAGGCTCAAGAGAGTGATGCAGAGGCTCAAGAGAGTGATGCAGATGCTTAAGAGAATGATGCAGAGGCTCAAGAGAGTGATGCAGAGGCTCAAGAGAGTGATGCAGAGGCTCAAGAGAGGGATGCAGGGGCCCAAGAGAGTGATGCAGATGATCAAGAGAGGGATGCAGAGGCTCCAGAGAGTGATGCAGAGGCTCAAGAGAGGGATTCAGAGGCTCAAGAGAGGGATGCAGAGGCTTAAGAGACTGATGCAGAGTGTTAGGAGAGTGTTGCAGAGGCTCAAGAGAGAGATGGAGAGGCTCAAGAGAGTGATGCAGAGTCTCAAAAGAGTTATGCAGAGGCTCAAGAGAGTGATGCAGAGGCTGAAGAGAGTGATGCAGAGGCTCAAGATAGGGATGCAGGGGCCCAAGAGAGTGATGCAGATGATCAAGAGAGGGATGCAGAGGCTCCAGAGAGTGATGCAGAGGCTCAAGAGAGGGATTCAGAGGCTCAAGAGAGGGATGCAGAGGCTTAAGAGACTGATGCAGAGTGTTAGGAGAGTGTTGCAGAGGCTCAAGAGAGAGATGGAGAGGCTCAAGAGAGTGATGCAGAGTCTCAAAAGAGTTATGCAGAGGCTCAAGAGAGTGATGCAGAGGCTTAGGAAAGTGAAGCAGAGGCTCAAGAGAGGGATGTAGAGGCTCAAGAGAGTGATGCAGAAGCTCAAGAGAGTGATGCAGAGGCTTAAGAGAGTGGTATAAGAGGCTTAAGAGAGGAGATGCAGAGGCTCAAGAGAGTGATGCAGAGACTGAAGAGAGTGATGCAGAGGCTTAAGAGAGGGATGCAGAGGCTGAAGAGAGGGATGCAGAGGCTCAAGAGAGGGATGCAGGGGCTCAAGAGAGGGATGCAGAGGCTCAAGAGAGGGATGCAGAGACTCTTGAGTGTGATGCAGAGGCTCAAGAGAGGTATGTAGAGACTTAAGAGAGTGATGCAAAGGCTCAATAGAGGGATGCAGAGGCTCATGAGAGGGATGCAGAGGATCATGAGAGTGATGCAGAGGCTCAAGAGAGTGATGCAGAGGATCAAGAGAGGGAAGCAGAGGCTTAAGAGAGTGATGCAGAAGCTCAAGAGAGTGATGCAGAGGATTAAGAGAGGGATGCAGAGGCTTAAGAGTGTGATGCAGAGGCTCAAGAGGGTGATGCAGAGGCTACAGAGAGTGATGCAGAGGCTAAAGAGAGTGCTGCAGAGGCTCAAGAGAGGGATGCTGAGGCTCCAGAGATTGATGTAGTGGCTCAAGAGAGTGATGCAGAGACTGAAGAGAGAGATGCAGAGGCTTAAGAGAGTGATGCAGAGGCTCAAGAGAGTAATGCAGAGGCTCAAGAGAATGATGCAGAAGCTCAAGAGAGTGATGCAGAGGATTAAGAGAGGGATGCAGAGGCTTAAGAGAGTGATGCAGAGGCTCAAGAGGGTGATGCAGAGGCTCAAGAGAGTGATGTAGAGGCTCAAAAGAGTGATGCAGACTCGCATGAGAGTGATGCAGAGGATCATGAGAGTGATGCAGAGGCTAAAAAGAGTGATGAAGAGGCTTAAGAGAGTGATGCAGAGGCTCAAGAGAGGGATGCAGAGGCTTAAGAGAGTGATGCAAAGGCTCAAGAGAGGGATGCAGAGGCTCATAAGAGGGATGCTGAGGCTCAAGTGAGGCTTGGAGAGGCTTAGGAGAATGATGCAGAGGCTCAAGAGAGGGATGCAGAGGCTCTAGAGAGTGATGCAGAGGCTCAAGAGAGTGATGCAGAGGCTAAAGAGAGGGATGCAAAGGCTCAAGAGAGTGATGCAGAGGCTCAAGAGAGTGATGCAGAGGCTCAAGAGAGTGATGCAGAGGCTAAAGAGAGTGATGCAGAGGCTTAAGAGAGAGATGCAGAGGCTCAAGAATGTGATGCAGAGGCTAAAGAGAGTGATGCAGAGGCTCAAGAGAGTGATGCAGAGGCTCAAGAGAGTGATGCAGATGCTTAAGAGAATGATGCAGAGGCTCAAGAGAGTGATGCAGAGGCTCAAGAGAGTGATGCAGAGGCTCAAGAGAGTGATGCAGATGCTTAGGAGAATGATGCAGAGGCTCAAGAGAGTGATGCATAGGCTCAAGAGAGTGATGCAGAGGCTTAAGTGAGTGATGCAGAGGCTTAAGAGAGGGATGCAGAGGATCAAGAGAGTGATGCAGAGGCTGATGAGAGAGATGCAGAGGCTAAGGAGAATTATGCAGAGAATCATGTGAGGGATGCAGAGGCTCAAGAGAGTGATGCAGAGGCTCAAGAGAGTGATTCTGAGGCTCAAGGGAGTGATGCAGAGGCTCAAGAGAGTGATTCTGAGGCTCAAGGGAGTGATGCAGAGGATCAGGAGAGTGATGCAGAGGCTCAAGAGAGTGATGCAGAGGATCAAGAGAGAGATTCAGAGGCTAAAGAGAGGGATTCAGATGCTTAAGAGAGTGATGCAGAAGCTGAAGAGAGTGTTGCAGAGGCTAATGAGAGGGATGCAGAGGCTCAAGAGAGTGATGCAGAGACTCAAGAGATTTATGCAGAGGCTCAAGTGAGTGATGCAGAGGCTTACGAGAGTGATGTAGAGGCTCAAGAGAGTGATGCAGAAGCTCAAGAGAGTGATGCAGAGGCTTTAGAGAGTGGTGCAGAGGCTTGAGAGAGGGAATGCAGAGGCTCAAGAGAGTGATTCAGAGGCTGAAGAGAGTGATGCAGAGGCTTAGGAGAGGGATGCAGAGGCTCAAGAGAGGGATGCAGAGGCTAAAGAGAGGGATGCAGGGGCTCAAGAGGGATGCAGAGGCTCAAGAGAGGGATGCAGAGGCTCAAGAGAGAGATGCAGAGGCTGAAGAGAATGATTCAGAGGCTCAAGAGAGGGATGCAGAGGCTTAAGAGAGTGATGCAAAGGCTCAAGAGAGGGATGCAGAGGCTCATGAAAGGGATGCAGGAGTTCAAGAAAGCGATGCAAAGGCTCAAGAAAGGGATGCAGAGGGTTAAGAAAGCGATACAGAGGCTCAAAATAGGGATGCAGAAGCATAAGAGGGTGATGCAGAGGCTCAAGAGAGTGATGCAGAGGCTCGAGAGAGGGATGCAGGGGCCCAAGAGAGTGATGCAGATGATCAAGAGAGGGATGCAGAGGCTCCAGAGAGTGATGCAGAGGCTCAAGAGAGGGATTCAGAGGCTCAAGAGAGGGATGCAGAGGCTTAAGAGACTGATGCAGAGTCTTAGGAGAGTGTTGCAGAGGCTCAAGAGAGAGATGGAGAGGCTCAAGAGAGTGATGCAGAGACTCAAAAGAGTTATGCAGAGGCTCAAGAGAGTGATGCAGAGGCTTACGAGAGTGATGCAGAGGCTCAAGAGAGGGATGTAGAGGCTCAAGAGAGTGATGCAGAAGCTCAAGAGAGTGATGCAGAGGCTTAAGAGAGTGGTATAAGAGGCTTAAGAGAGGAGATGCAGAGGCTCAAGAGAGTGATGCAGAGGCTGAAGAGAGTGATGCAGAGGCTTAAGAGAGGGATGCAGAGGCCGAAGAGAGGGATCCAGAGGCTCAAGAGAGGGATGCAGGGGCTCAAGAGAGGGATGCAGAGGCTCAAGAGAGGGATGCAGAGACTCTTGAGAGTGATGCAGAGGCTCAAGAGAGGGATGTAGAGGCTTAAGAGAGTGATGCAAAGGCTCAATAGAGGGATGCAGAGGCTCATGAGAGGGATGCAGAGGATCATGAGAGTGTTGCAGAGGCTCAAGAGAGTGATGCAGAGGATCAAGAGAGGGAAGCAGAGGCTTAAGAGAGAGATGCAGAAGCTCAAGAGAGTGATGCAGAGGATTAAGAGAGGGATGCAGAGGCTTAAGAGAGTGATGCAGAGGCTCAAGAGGGTGATGCAGAGGCTCAAGAGAGTGTTGTAGAGGCTCAAAAGTGTGATGCAGACTCTCATGAGAGTGATGCAGAGGATCATGAGAGGGATGCAGAGGCTAAAAAGAGTGATGAAGAGGCTTAAGAGAGTGATGCAGAGGCTTAAGCGAGGGATGCAGAGGCTCAAGAGAGTGATGCAGAGGCTTGAGAGAGGAATGCAGAGGCTCAAGAGAATAATGCAGAGGCTAAAGAGAATGCTGCAGAGGCTCAAGAGAGGGATGCTGAGGCTCCAGAGTTGAATGTAGTGGCTCAAGAGAGTGATGCAGAGGCTTAAGAGAGTGATGCAGAGGCTCAAGAGAGTAATGCAGAGGCTCAAGAGAAGGATGCAGAAGCTCAAGAGAGTGATGCAGAGGATTAAGAGAGGGATGCAGAGGCTTAAGAGAGTGATGCAGAGGCTCAAGAGGGTGATGCAGAGGCTCAAGAGAGTGATGTTGAGGCTCAAAACAGTGATGCAGACTCTCATGAGAGTGATGCAGAGGATCATGAGAGTGATGCAGAGGCTAAAAAGAGTGATGAAGAGGCTTAAGAGAGTGATGCAGAGGCTTAAGAGAGGGATGCAGAGGCTCAAGAGAGTGATGCAGAGAATGAAGAGAGTGATGCAGAGGCTCAGGAGAGGGATTCGGAGGCTCTAGAGAGGGATGCAGAGGCTTAAGAGAGTGATGCAGAGTGTGAAGAGAGTGTTGCAGTGGCTCAAGAGAGGGATGTAGACGCTCAAGAGAGTGATGCAGAAGCTCAAGAGAGTTATGCTGAGGCTTAAGAGAGTGATGCAGAGGCTTAACAGAGGGGATGCCGAGGATGAAGAGAGTGATGCAGAGGCTGAAGAGAGTGATGCAGAGGCTTAAGAGAGGGATGCAGAGGCTCATGAGAGGGATGCAGAGGCTCAAGAGAGGGATGCAGGGGCTCAAGAGAGGGATGCAGAGGCTCAAGAGTGGGATACAGAGTCTCTTGAGAGTGATGCAGAGGCTCAAGAGAGGGATGCAGAGGCTTAAGAGAGTGATGCAAAGGCTCAATAGAGGGATGGAGAGATTCATGAGGGGGATGCAGGAGTTCAAGAGAGGGATGCAGAGGCTCAAGAGAGTGATGCAGAGGCTTAAGAGAGGGATGCAGAGGCTCAAGAGAGTGATGCAGAGGCTTAGGAGAGGGATGCAGAGGCTCAGGAGAATGAGGCAGAGGCTCGAGAGAGTGCTGCAGAGGCTCAAGAGAGGGATGCTGAGGCTCCAGAGAGGGATGCAGAGGCTCAAGAGAGTGATGCAGAGGCTGAGGAGAGAGATGCAGAAGATAAGGAGAGTGATGCAGAGGCTCAAGAGAGTAATACAGAGGCTCAAGAGAAAGATGAAGAGGCTTAATAGAGGGATGCAGAGGCTAAAGAGAATGATGCAGAGGCTAAAGAGAGTGATGCAGATGCTTAGGAGAATGATGCAGAGGCTCAAGAGAGTGATGCAGAGGCTCAAGAGAGTGATGCAGAGGCTCAAGAGAGTGATGCAGATGCTTAGAAGAATGATGCAGAGGCTCAAGAGAGTGATGCAGAGGCTCAAGAGAGTGATGCAGAGGCTTAAGTGAGTGATGCAGAGGCTCAAGAGAGTAATGCAGAGGCTCAAGAGAATGATGCAGAAGCTCAAGAGAGTGATGCAGAGGATTAAGAGAGGGATGCAGAGGCTTAAGAGAGTGATGCAGAGGCTCAAGAGGGTGATGGAGAGGCTCAAGAGAGTGATGTAGAGGCTCAAAAGAGTGATGCAGACTCTCATGAGAGTGATGCAGAGGATCATGAGAGTGATGCAGAGGCTAAAAAGAGTGATGAAGAGAATGAAGAGAGGGATGCACAGGCTCGAGAGAGTGATGCAGAGGCTCAAAAGAGGGATTCGGAGGCTCTAGAGAGGGATGCAGAGGCTTAAGAGAGTGATGCAGAGTGTGAAGAGAGTGTTGCAGTGGCTCAAGAGAGGGATGTAGACGCTCAAGAGAGTGATGCAGAAGCTCAAGAGAGTTATGCCGAGGCTTAAGAGAGTGATGCAGAGGCTTAACAGAGGGGATGCCGAGGCTGAAGAGAGTGATGAAGAGGCTGAAGAGAGTGATGCAGAGGCTTATGAGAGGGATGCAGAGGCTCATGAGAGGGATGCAGAGGCTCAAGAGAGGGATGCAGGGGCTCAAGAGAGGGATCCAGAGGCTCAAGAGTGGGATACAGAGTCTCTTGAGAGTGATGCAGAGGCTCAAGAGAGGGATGCAGAGGCTTAAGAGAGTGATGCAAAGGCTCAATAGAGGGATGGAGAGATTCATGAGAGGGATGCAGGAGTTCAAGAGAGGGATGCAGAGGCTCAAGAGAGTGATGCAGAGGCTTAAGAGAGGGATGCAGAGGCTTAGGAGAGGGATGCAGAGGCTCAGGAGAATGATGCAGAGGCTCGAGAGAGTGCTGCAGAGGCTCAAGAGAGGGATGCTGAGGCTCCAGAGAGGGATGCAGAGGCTCAAGAGAGTGATGCAGAGGCTGAGGAGAGAGATGCAGAAGATAAGGAGAGTGATGCAGAGGCTCAAGAGAGTAATGCAGAGGCTCAAGAGAAAGATGAAGAGGCTTAATAGAGGGATGCAGAGGCTAAAGAGAATGATGCAGAGGCTAAAGAGAGTGATGCAGATGCTTAGGAGAATGATGCAGAGGCTCAAGAGAGTGATGCAGAGGCTCAAGAGAGTGATGCAGAGGCTCAAGAGAGTGATGCAGATGCTTAGGAGAATGATGCAGAGGCTCAAGAGAGTGATGCAGAGGCTCAAGAGAGTGATGCAGAGGCTTAAGTGAGTGATACAGAGGCTTAAGAGAGGGATGCAGAGGATCAAGAGAGTGATGCAGAGGCTGAAGAGAGAGATGCAGAGGCTAAGGAGAGTGATGCAGAGAATCATGAGAGGGATGCAGAGGCTCAAGAGTGTGATGCAGAGGCTCAAGAGAGTGATTCTGAGGCTCAAGGGAGTGATGCAGAGGCTCAAGAGAGTGATTCTGAGGCTCAAAGGAGTGATGCAGAGGATCAGGAGAGTGATGCAGAGGCTCAAGAGAGTGATGCAGAGGATCAAGAGAGAGATTCAGAGGCTAAAGAGAGGGATTCTGATGCCTAAGAGAGTGATGCAGAAGCTGAAAAGAGTGTTGCAGAGGCTAATGAGAGGGATGCAGAGGCTCAAGAGAGTGATGCAGAGACTCAAGAGATTTATGCAGAGGCTCAAGTGAGTGATGCAGACGCTTACGAGAGTGATGTAGAGGCTCAAGAGAGTGATGCAGAAGCTCAAGAGAGTGATGCAGAGGCTTTAGAGAGTGGTGCAGAGGCTTGAGAGAGGGGATGCAGAGGCTCAAGAGAGTGATTCAGAGGCTGAAGAGAGTGATGCAGAGGCTTAAGAGAGGGATGCAGAGGCTCAAGAGAGGGATGCAGAGGTTAAAGAGAGGGATGCAGGGGCTCAAGAGAGGGATGCAGAGGCTCAAGAGAGGGATGCAGAGGCTCAAGAGAGGGATGCAGAGGCTGAAGAGAATGATTCAGAGGCTCACGAGAGGGATGCAGAGGCTTAAGAGAGTGATGCAAAGGCTCTAGAGAGGGATGCAGAGGCTCATGAAAGGGATGCAGGAGTTCAAGATAGCGATGCAAAGGCTCAAGAAAGGGATGCAGAGGGTTAAGAAAGCGATACAGAGGCTCAAAATAGGGATGCAGAAGCATAAGAGGGTGATGCAGAGGCTCAAGAGAGTGATGCAGAGGCTCAAGAGAGGGACGCAGGGGCCCAAGAGAGTGATGCAGATGATCAAGAGAGGGATGCAGAGGCTCCAGAGAGTGATGCAGAGGCTCAAGAGAGGGATTCAGAGGCTCAAGAGAGGGATGCAGAGGCTTAAGAGACTGATGCAGAGTCTTAGGAGAGTGTTGCAGAGGCTCAAGAGAGAGATGGAGAGGCTCAAGAGAGTGATGCAGAGACTCAAAAGAGTTATGCAGAGGCTCAAGAGAGTGATGCAGAGGCTTACGAGAGTGATGCAGAGGCTCAAGAGAGGGATGTAGAGGCTCAAGAGAGTGATGCAGAAGCTCAAGAGAGTGATGCAGAGGCTTAAGAGAGTGGTATAAGAGGCTTAAGAGAGGAGATGCAGAGGCTCAAGAGAGTGATGCAGAGGCTGAAGAGAGTGATGCAGAGGCTAAAGAGAGGGATGCAGAGGCCGAAGAGAGGGATCCAGAGGCTCAAGAGAGGGATGCAGGGGCTCAAGAGAGGGATGCAGAGGCTCAAGAGAGGGATGCAGAGACTCTTGAGAGTGATGCAGAGGCTCAAGAGAGGGATGTAGAGGCTTAAGAGAGTGATGCAAAGGCTCAATAGAGGGATGCAGAGGCTCATGAGAGGGATGCAGAGGCTCATGAGAGGGATGCAGAGGCTCAAGAGAGGGATGCAGGGGCTCAAGAGAGGGATGCAGAGGCTCAAGAGTGGGATACAGAGTCTCTTGAGAGTGATGCAGAGGCTCAAGAGAGGGATGCAGAGGCTTAAGAGAGTGATGCAAAGGCTCAATAGAGGGATGGAGAGATTCATGAGAGGGATGCAGGAGTTCAAGAGAGGGATGCAGAGGCTCAAGAGAGTGATGCAGAGGCTTAAGAGAGGGATGCAGAGGCTCAAGAGAGTGATGCAGAGGCTTAGGAGAGGGATGCAGAGGCTCAGGAGAATGATGCAGAGGCTCGAGAGAGTGCTGCAGAGGCTCAAGAGAGGGATGCTGAGGCTCCAGAGAGGGATGCAGAGGCTCAAGAGAGTGATGCAGAGGCTGAGGAGAGAGATGCAGAAGATAAGGAGAGTGATGCAGAGGCTCAAGAGAGTAATGTAGAGGCTCAAGAGAAAGATGAAGAGGCTGAATAGAGGGATGCAGAGGCTAAAGAGAATGATGTAGAGGCTCAAGAGAGTGATGCAGAGGCTTAAGAGAGGGATGCAGAGACTCAAGAGAGTGATGCAGAGGCTCAAGAGAGGGATGCAGAGGCTTAAGAGAGTGATGCAAAGGTTCAAGAGAGGGATGCTGAGGCTCATGAGAGGGATGCTGAGGCTCAAGTGAGGCTTGGAGAGGCTTAGGAGAATGATGCAGAGGCTCAAGAGAGGGATGCAGAGGCTCAAGAGAGTGATGCAGAGGCTCAAGAGAGTGATGCAGAGGCTAAAGAGAGGGATGCAAAGGCTCAAGAGAGTGATGCAGAGGCTCAAGAGAGTGATGCAGAGGCTAAAGAGAGTGATGCAGAGGCTTAAGAGAGTGATGCAGAGCCTTAAGAGAGGGATGCAGAGGCTCAAGAGAGTGATGCAGAGGCTCAAGAGAGTGATGCAGATGCTTAGGAGAATGATGCAGAGGCTCAGGAGAGGGATGCAGAGGCTGAAGAGAATGATGCAGAGGCTTAAGTGTGTGATGCAGAGGCTTAAGAGCGTGATGCAGAGACTTAAGAGACTTATGCAGAAGCTCAAGAGAGTGATGCAGAGGCATACGAGAGGGATGCAGAGGCTCAAGAGAGTGATGCAGAGGCTCATGAGAGGGATGCAGGAGTTCAAGAGAGGGATGCAGAGGCGCAAGAGAGTAATGCAGAGGCTTAAGAGAGGTATGCAGAGGCTCAAGAGAGTGATGCAGAGGCTTAAGAGAGGGATGCAGAGGTTCAAGAAAATAATCCAGAGGCTCATGAGAGTGCTGCAGAGGCTCAAGAGAGGGATGCTGAGGCTCCAGAGAGGGATGTAGAGGCTCAAGAGAGTGATGTAGTGGCTGAAGAGAGATGCAGAAGCTTAAGAGAGTGATGCAGAGGCTCAAGAGAGTAATGCAGAGGCTCAAGAGAATGATGTAGAGGCTAAGAGAGTGCTGCAGAGGCTCAAGAGAGGGATGCTGAGGCACCAGAGAGGGATGCAGAGGCTCAAGAGAGTGATGCAGAGGCTGAAGAGAGAGATGCAGAGGCTTAAGAGAGTGATGCAGAGGCTCAAGCGAGTAATGCAGAGGCTCAAGAGAATGGTGTAGAGGCTTAAGAGAGGGATGCAGAGGCTCAAGAGAATGATGCAGAGCCTGAAGAGTGTGATGCAGAGGATTAAGAGTGGGATGCAGAAGCTCAAGAGAGTGATGCAGAGGCTCAAGAGAGTGATGCAAAGGATCATGAGAGTGATGCAAAGGCTAAAATGAGTGATAAAAAGGCTTAAGAGAGTGATGCAGAAGCTGACAAGAGGGAGGCAGAGGCTGAAGAGAGTGATGCAGAGGCTCAAGAGAGTGATGCAGAGGCTCAAAAGAGGGATGCAGGGGCCCAAGAGAGTGATGCAGATGCTCAAGAGAGGGATGCAGAAGATGAACAGAGTGATGCAGAGGCTCGAGAGAATGATGCAAACGCTCAAGAGAGGGATTCAGAGGCTCAAGAGAGGGATGCAGAGGCTTAAGAGACTGATGCAGAGTCTATAGAGAGTGTTGCAGAGGCTCAAGAGAGAGATGGAGTGGCTCAAGAGAGTGATGCAGAGACTCAAGAGAGTTATGTAGAGGCCAAATAGAGTGATGCAGAGGCTTACGAGAGTGATGCAGAGTCTCAAGAGAGGGATGTAGAGGCTCAAGAGAGTGATGCAGAAGCTCAAGAGAGTAATGCAGAGGCTAAAGAGAGTGGTGCAGAGGCTTAAGAGAGGGGATGCAGAGGCTCAAGAGAGTGATGCAGAGGCTGAAAAGAGTGATGCAGAGGCTTAAGAGATTGATGCAGAGGCTCAAGAGAGGGATGCAGAGGCTCAAGAGAGGGATGCAGGGGCTCAGGAGAGGGATGCAGAGGCTCAAGAGAGGGATGCAGAGCCTTAAGAGAGGGATGCAGAGCCTCAAGAGAGTGATGCAGAGGCTCAAGAGAGTGATATGTGCAGATGCTTCGGAGAATGATGTAGAGGCTCAACAGAGGGATGCAGAGGCTGAAGAGAGTGATTCAGAGGCTTAAGTGTGTGATGCAGAGGCTTAAGAGAGTGATGCAGAGACTCAAGAGAGTTATGCAGAGGCTCAGGAGTGTTCAAGTAGTGAACACCACGCCAAGGTTAGTAAACACAATGCAAAGGGTAGTGAACACCACGCTAAGAGTAGTGAACACCACGTCATGGGTAGTGAACACTACGCTAAGAGTAGTGAACACCTCGTCATGGGTAGTGAACCTCTCACCAAGCGAAGTGAACACCACGCCAGGAGTAGTGAACATTACGCCAAGGGTAGTGAACACCACGTGAAAGGTAGTGAGCACCACACCAAGGGAAGTGAAAACCATGTCAAGGGTAGTGAACACCACTCCAAGTTCAGTGAAAACCACGCCACGTTCAGTGAATACCACGTCAAGGGTAGTGAACACCACGCCAGGGGTCGTGAACACCACCCCAAGGGTAGTGAACACCATGCCAAGGGTAGTGAACACCATGCGAATGGTAGTGAACACCAAGATAAATGTAGTGAACACCACGCCAAGGGTGGTGAACACCACGCCTGGGGTAGTGAACACCACGCAAAGGGTAGTGAAGACCACGCCAAGGGTAGTGAACATCACGCCAAGGGTAGTGAACATCAAGCCAATGGTTGTGAACACCAAGGCAAAGGTAGTGAACACCACGCCAAGGGTAGTGATTATAACGCCAAGGGTAGTGAACACCACGCGAAGGGTACACGACTCCATGGGTAGTGAACACCATGCCATGGGTAGTGAACACCACGCCAAAGGTAGTGAACACCACGTCAAGGTTAGTGAAAACCATGCAAAGGGTAGTGGACACCATGCCAATATAAGTGAACACTATGCCAAGGGTAGTGAACACTATGTTAAGGGTAGTGAACACCTCGCCAGTGGTAGTGAACACCACGCCAAGTGTAGTGAACACCAAATGAAGGGTAGTGAACACCATGCCAAGGGTAGTGAACACCACGCCAAGGTTAGTAAATACCAAGCCAAGGATAGTGAACACCATGCAAAGGGAAGTGAACACCATGCCAAGGGTAGTGAACACCACGCCAAGGGTAATGAACCCCACGCGAAGGGTAATGAACACCACGTAAAGTGTAGTGAACACTATACCAAGGGTAGTTAACACCATGCCAAGGGTAGTGAACACCTCGCCACGGGTAGTGAACACCACTCCAAGGGAAGTGAACACCAAATGAAGGGTATTGAATACCACGCCAGGAGTAGTGAACATCACGCCAAGGTTAGTGAACACCATCCTATAGGTAGTGAACACGACGCCAAGGGCAGTGAACACCACGCCAAAAGTAGTGAAAACCACGCTAAGGGTAGTGAACACCATGTTAAGGGTAGTGAATACCACGCCAAGGGTAGTGAATTCCACACGAAGGGTAGTGAACACCACGCTAAGAGTAGTGAACACCACGTCATGGGTAGTGAACACTACGCCAAGGGTAGTGAACACCACCCCAAAAGGTAGTGAGCAGTACACCAAGGGTAGTGAAAACCATGACAAAGGTAGTGAACACCACGCCAAGTTCAGTGAACTCCACGCCACGTTCAGTGAATACCACGCCAAGGGTAGTGAACACCACGCCAAGGGTAGTGAACACCACGCCCAGGGAGGTGAGCACCCTGTCAAGGGTAGTGAACACCACGCCAGGGGTCGTGAACACCACGCCAAGGGTAGTGAACACCATGCCAAAGGTAGTGAACACCACGCCAAGGGTAGTGAAGACCACGCCAAGGGTAGTGAATACCACACGAAGGGTAGTGAACACCACGCTAAGAGTAGTGAACACCCCGTCATGGGTAGTGAACACTACGCCAAGGAAAGTGAACACAACGCCAAGAGTAGTGAACATTACGCCAAGGGTAGTGAACACCACCCCAAAAGGTAGTGAGCACTACACCAAGGGTAGTGAAAACCATGACAAAGGTAGTGAACACCACGCCACGTTCAGTGAATACTACGCCAAGGGTAGTGAACACCACGCCAAGGGTAGTGAACACCACGCCTAGGGTAGTGAGCACCCTGTCAAGGGTAGTGAACACCACGCCAGGGGTCGTGAACACCACGCCAAGGGTAGTGAACACCATGCCAAAGGTAGTGAACACCTTGCCAATGGTAGTGAACACCACGCCAAGTGGGATGAACACCACACAAAGGGTATGAACACCACGCAGAGGGTAGTGAACACTAAGCGAAGGGTAGTGAACACCAAGCCAAGGGTAGTGAACACCACGTAAAGGGTAGTGAACATGACGCCAAGGGTAGTGAACACCACGCCAAGGGTAGTAGACACCACGCTATCGGTAGTGAACACCATGCCATGGGTAGTGAACACAACGCCAAGGTTAGTGAACCCCACGCCAAGGGTAGTGAACATGACGTCATGGGTAGTGAACACCTCGTTAAGGGTAGTAAACACTACGCCAAGAGTAGTGAACACCACGTTAAGGGTAGTGAACACCACGCCAAGGGTAGTAAACATGACGGCAAAGGTAGTGAACACCACGTCAAGGGTAGTGAAGAACATGCCAAGGGTAGTGATCAACACGCCAAGGGTAGTGAACACCACGCAATGGGTAGTGAACTCCACGCAAAGGTTAGTGAACACCACGCCAAGGAGAGTGAACACCGCGCCAAGGGTAGTGAACACCACGCAAAGGGTAGTGAACACCATGCCAAGGGAAGTGAACACCATGCCAATGGTAGTGAACACTAAGCGCAGGGTGGTGAACACCAAAAAAAGGGTAGTGAACACCACGTATATGGTAGTGAACACAACGCCAAGGGCAGTGAACACCACGCCAAGGGTGGTGAACACCACGATAAGGTTAGTGAACCCCACGCCAAGGATAGTGAACATGACGTCAAGGGTAGTGAACACCAAGTCAAGGGTAGTGAACACCACGCCAAGAGTAGTGAACACCACGTTAAGGGTAGTGAACACCACGCCAAGGGTAGTAAACATGACGCCAAGGGTAGTGAATACCATGCCATGGGTAGTGAATACCACTGCAAGTTCAGTGAACATCACGCTAAAGGTAGTGAACACCACGCTTAGGATAGTGAACACCCCGCCTAGTTCAATGAACACCGCGCCAAGGATAGTGAACACCACTCCAAGGATAGTGAACACCTCGCCAAGTTCAGTGAACACCACGCCAAAATTAGTGAACACCACGCTAAGGATAGTGAACACCACGCTAAGGATAGTGAACACCACGCCAAGGATAGTGAACACCACACAAGGATAGTGAACACTACGCCAAGGATAGTGAACACCACACCAATGGTAGTGAACACCACACTAAGGATGGTGAACACCACGCCAAGGATAGTGAACACCACGCAAAGGATAGTGAACACCACGCCAAGGATAATAAACACCACGCCAAGGATAGTGAACACCACGCCAAGGATAGTGAACACCACGCCTAGTTCAGTGAACACCACGCCAAGGATAGTGAACACCACTACAAGGATAGTGAACACCACGCCAAGTTCAATGAACACCACTCCAAGGTTAGTGAACACCACGCGAAGGATAGTGAACACCACACCAAAGGTAGTGAACACCACGCCAAGGATAGTGAACACCACGCCAAGGATAGTGAACACCTCGTCAGGGGTAGTGAACACCACGCCAAGGGTAGTGAACACCATGCAAAGGGAAGTGAACACCATGCTAAGGGTAGTGAACACCACGCTAAGGGTAATGAACCTCACGCCAAGGGTAGTGAACAACAGGCCAAGGGTACTGAACATAACACCAAGGGTAGTGAACACCAAGTCAAGGATAGTGAACACCACACCAAAGGTAGTGAACACCACACAAAGGATAGTGAACACCACACCAGAGGTAGTGAACACCACACAAAGTTTAGTGCACACCACGCCAAGTGTAATGAACACCACACCAAGGGATGTGAACACCACGTCAAGGATAGTGAACACCACACCAAAGGTAGTGAACACCACACAAAGGATAGTGAACACCACACCAGAGGTAGTGAACACCACACAAAGGATAGTGAACACCACGGCAAGGGTAGTGAACACCACGTCAAGGTTAGTGAAAACCATGCTAAGGGTAGTGAACACCATGCCAAGGGAAGTGAACACAATGCCAAGGGTAGTGAACACCATGCCAAGGGTAGTGAACACCTCGCCACGGGTAGTGAACACCACGCCAAGGGTACTGAACACCAAATGAAGGGTAGTGAACACCAAATCAAGGGAAGTGAACACCATGCCAAGGGAAGTGAACACAATGCCAAGGGTAGTAAACACCACGCCAAGGGTAGTGAACACCATGCAAAGGGTAGTGAACACCACGCTAAGAGTAGTGAACACCACGTCATGGGTAGTGAACACCACTCTAAGAGTAGTGAACACCACGTCATAGGTAGTGAACACCACACCAAGGGAAGTGAACACCACGCCAAGAGTAGTGAACATTACGTTATGGGTAGTGAACACCACGCGAAGGTTAGTGAGCACCACACCAAGGGAAGAGAAAACCATGTCAAGGGTAGTGAACACCACGCCAAGTTCAGTGAACACCACGCCAAGTTCAGTGAACACCACGCCACGTTCAGTGAATACCACGCCAAGGGTAGTGAACACCACGCCAAGGGTAGTGAACACCTCGCCCAGGGTAGTGAACACCACGTCAAGGGTAGTGAACACCACGCCAGGGGTCGTGAACACCACCCCAAGGGTAGTGAACACCATGCCAAGGGTAGTGAACACCATGCGAATGGTAGTGAACACAAAGTCAATAGTAGTGAACACCACGCCAAGGGTGGTGAACACCACGCTAGGGGTAGTGAACACCACGCAAAGGGTAGTGAACACCACGCCAAGGGTAGTGAACACGACGCCATGGGTAGTGAACACAATGCTATGGGTAGTGAACACCACGCCAAGGGTAGTGAACACCACGTCAAGGTTAGTGAAAACCATGCAAAGGGTAGTGAACACCACGCAAAGGATAGTGAACACCACGCCAAGGATAGTGAACACCACGCCTAGTTCAGTGAACACCACGCTAAGGATAGTGAACACCACTCCAAGGATAGAGAACACCACGCCAAGTTCAATGAACACCACTCCAAGGATAGTGAACACCACGCGAAGGATAGTGAACACCACACCAAAGGTAGTGAACACCACGCCAAGGATAGTGAACACCACGCCAAGGATAGTGAACACCTCGTCGGGGGTAGTGAACACCACGCCAAGGGTAGTGAACATTATGCAAAGGGAAGTGAACACCATGCCAAGGGTAGTGAACACCACGCTAAGGGTAATGAACCCCACGCCAAGGGTAGTGAACAACATGCCAAGGGTACTGAACATAACATTAAGGGTAGTGAACACCACGTCAAGGGTAGTGAACACCATGGAAAGTTTAGTGAACACCACGCCAAGTGTAATGAACACCACACCAAGGGTTGTGAACACCACGTCAAGGATAGTGAACACCACACCAAAGGTAGTGAACACCACGCAAAGGGTAGTGAACACCAAGGCAAGGGTAGTGAACACCACGTCAAGGTTAGTGAAAACCATGCTAAGGGTAGTGAACACCATGCCAAGGGAAGTGAACACAATGCCAAGGGTAGTGAACACCATGCCAAGGGTAGTGAACACCTCGCCAGGGGTAGTGAACACCAGGCCAAGGGTAGTGAACACCAAATGAAGGGTAGTGAACACCAAATGAAGGGTAGTGAACACCAAATGAAAGGTAGTGAACACCATGAAAAGGGAAGTGAACACCACGCTAGGGTTAGTAAACACCACGCCAAGGGTAGTGAACACCATGCAAAGGGTAGTGAACACCATGCAAAGGGTAGTGAACACCACGCTAAGAGTAGTGAACACCACGTCATGGGTAGTGAACACCACTCTAAGAGTAGTGAACACCACGTCATGGGTAGTGAACAACACCCCAAGGGAAGTGAGCACCACGCCAAGAGTAGTGAACATTACGCCAAGGGTAGTGAACACCACGCAAAGGTTAGTGAGCACCACACCAAGGGAATTGAAAACCATGTCAAGGGTAGTGAACACCACGCCAAGTTCAGTGTACACCACGCCACGTTCAGTGAATACCACGCCAAGGGTAGTGAACACCACGCGAAGGGTAGTGAACACCACGCCCAGGGTAGTGAACACCACGTCAAGGGTAGTGAACACCGCGCCAGGGGTCGTGAACACCACCCCAAGGGTAGTGAACACCATGCCAAGAGTAGTGAACACCATGCGAATGGTAGTGAACACCAAGCCAATAATAGTGAACACCACGCCATGGGTGGTGAACACCACGCTAGGGGTAGTGAACACCACGCAAAGGGTAGTGAAGACGTGGATAGTGAACACCATGCCAAGGGAAGTGAACACCACGCCAAGGTTAGTAAATACCAAGCCAAGGATAGTGAACACCATGCAAAGGGAAGTGAACACCATGCCAAGGGTAGTGAACACCACGCCAAGGGTAATGAACCCCACGCAAAGGGTATTGAACACCACGCCAAGGGTAATGAACCCCACGCAAAGGGTATATGAAAACCATGCAAAGGGTAGTGAACACCATGCCAAAAGAAGTGAAAACTATGCCAAGGGTAGTGAACACCTCGCTAGGGGTAGTGAACACCACGCCAAGGGTATTGAACACCAAATGAAGGGTAGTGAATACCACGCCAGGAGTAGTGAACACCACGCCAAGGTTAGTGAAGACCACGCTATGGGTAGTGAACACGATGCCAAGGGTAGTGAACACCACGCCAAAAGTAGTGAAAACCACGCCAAGGGTAGTGAACACCATGTTAAGGGTAGTGAACACCACGCCAAGGGTAGTGAATACCACCTGAAGGGTAGTGAACACCACGCTAAGAGTAGTGAACACCACGTCATGGGTAGTGAACACCTTCCCAAAAGGTAGTGAGCACTACACCAAGGGTAGTGAAAAAAATGTCAAGGGTAGTGAACACCACGCCAAGTTCAGTGAACACCACGCCACGCTCAGTGAATACTACGCCAAGGGTAGTGAACACCACGCCAAGGGTAGTGAACACCACGCCCAGGGTAATGAACACCACGTCAAAGGTAGTGAACACCACGCCAGGGGTCGTGAACACCACGCCAAGGGTAGTGAACATCATGCCAAGGGTAGTGAGCACCTTGCCAATGGTAGTGAACACCACGCCAAGGGTAGTGAAGACCACGCCATTGGAAGTGAACACCACGCCAAGGGTAGTGAACACCACGCCAAGGGTGGTGAACACCACGCCAAGGTTAGTGAACCCCACGAAATATATAGTGAAAACCACTCCAAAGGTAGTGATCGTGACGTCAAGGGTAGTGAACACCACGTTAAGTGTAGTGAACACCACGCCAAGTGTAGTGAACCCCACGCCAAGGGTAGTGAACACCACGCTAAGGGTAGTGAACACCACGCCAAGGGGAGTGAACACCACACAAAGGGTAGTAAACACCACTTCAAGGGTAGTGAACACCACGTCAAAGGTAGTAAAGACCACGCCAAGGGTAATGAACACCACGCAAAGAGTAGTAAACACCACGTCAAGAGTAGGGAACACGACGCCAAATGTAGTGAACACCACGCCACGGGTAGTGAACACCATGCTAAGGGTAGTGAACACCACGAAAATGGTAATGAACACCACATCAAGGGTAGTGAACACCACGCCAAGGGTAGTGAGCACCACGCCAAGGGTAGTGAACACCACACAAAGGGTAATGAACACCACTCCAAGGGTAGTGAACACGACATCAAGGTTAGTAAAAACAAGGCTAAGGGTATTGAACACTATGCCAAGGGTAGCGAACACCACGCCAAGGGTAGTGAAAACCACGCCAAAGGTAGTGAACGTGACGTCAAGGGTAGTGAATACCACGTTAAGGGTAGTGAACACCACGCCAAGTGTAGTGAACCCCACGCCAAGTGTAGTGAACCCCATGCCAAGGGTAGTGAACACCACGCTAAGGGTAGTGAACACCACGCCAAGGGGAGTGAACACCACACAAAGGGTAGTGAACACCATGTCAAGGGTAGTGAACACCACGTCAAGGGTAGTGAACACCACGCCAAGGGTAGTGAGCACCACGCCAAGGGTAGTGAACACCACACCAAGGATAGTGAAAACCACGGCAAGGGTAGTGAACACCACGCTAAGGGTAGTGAACACCATGCCAAGGGTTGTAAACAATATTCCAAGGGTAGTGAACACCACGCCAAGCGTAGTGAACACCACGCCACGTTCAGTGAATACCACGCCAAGAGTAGTGAACACCACGCCCAGGGTAGTGAACACCACGTTAAGAGTAGTGAACAACACGTCATGGGTAGTGAACACCAAGCTAAGGGTAGTGAACACCACGCTAAGAATAGTGAACATTACGACAAGGGTAGTGATTACCACGCCAAGATTAGTGAACACCACGCAATGGGTAGTGAACACGATGCCATGGGAAGTGAACACCACGCCAAAAGTAGTGAAAACCACGGCAAGGGTAGTGAACACCATGTTAAGGGTAGTGAACACCACGCCAAGGGTAGTGAATACCACACGAAGGGTAGTGAACACCACGCTAAGAGTAGTGAACACCAAGTCATGGGTAGTGAACACTACGCCAAGGGAAGTGAATACCACGCCAAGAGTAGTGAACATTACGCCAAGGGTAGTGAACACCACCCCAAAAGGTAGTGTGCACTACAACAAGGGAAGTGAAAACCATGTCAAGGGTAGTGAACACCACGCCAAGTTCAGTGAACACCACGCAACGTTCAGTGAATACCACGCCAAGGGTAGTGAACACCACGCCAAGGGTAGTGAACACCACGCCCAGGGTAGTGAACACCTTGCCAATGGTAGTGAACACCATGCCAAGGGTAGTGAAGACTACGCCAAGGGTAGTGAACACCACGCCAAGGGTAGTGAACACCACACAAAGGGTAGTAAACACCACTTCAAGGGTAGTGAACACCGTGTGAAGGGTAGTGAACACCACGCCCGGGGTAGTGAACACCGTGTGAATGGTAGTGAACACCACGCCCGGGGTAGTGAACACCACTTTAAGAGTAGGGAACACCACGTTAAGAGTAGTGAACACCACGCCATGGGTAGTGAACACCACGCAAAGAGTAGTGAACACCACGTCAAGAGTAGGGAACACCACGCCAAGGCTAGTGAACACCACGCCAAGTGTAGTGAACCCCACGCCAAGGGTAGTGAACACCACGCTAAGGGTAGTGAACACCACGCCAAGGGGAGTGAACACCACACAAAGGGTAGTGAAAACCACTTTAAGGGTAGTGAACACCGTGTCAAGGGTAGTGAACACCACGCCAAGGGTAGTGAACACCACGCGAAGGGTAGTGAACACCACGCAAAGAGTAGTGAACACCACGTCAAGAGTAGGGAACACCATGCCAAGGGTAGTGAACACCACGCCATGGGTAGTGAACACCATGCTAAGGGTAGGGAACACCACGCCAAGGGTAGTGAACAACATGCCAAGGGTAGTGAACAACATGCCAAGGGTAGTGAGCCCCACGCATTGCGTAGTGAACACCACGCTAAGGGTAGTGAACACCACACTAAATGTAGTGAACACCACGCGAAGGGTAGTGACCACCAAGTCAAGGGCAGTGAACACCATGCAAAGGGTAGTGAACACCACGCCAAGGGTAATGAACACCACACCAAGGGTTGTGAACACAACGTCAAGGATAGTGAACACCACACCAAGGTTAGTGAACACCACACAAAGGGTCGTGAACACCCCGGCAAGGGTAGTGAACACCACGTCAAGGTTAGTGAAAACCATGCTAAGGGTAGTGAACACCATGCCAAGGGAAGTGAACACAATGCCAAGGGTAGTGAACACCATGCCAAGGGTAGTGAACACCACGCCAAGGGTAGTGAACACCAAATGAAGGGTAGTGAACACCATGCAAAGGGTAGTAAACACCACGCTAAGAGTAGTGAACACCACGTCATAGGTAGTGAACACCACGCTAAGAGTAGTGAACACCACGTCATGGGTGGTGAGCACTACACCAAGAGAAGTGAACACCACGCCAAGAGTAGTGAACATTACGCAAAGGGTAGTGAACACCACACGAAAGGTAGTGAGCACCAAACCAAGGGGAAGTGAAAACCATGTCAAGGGTTGTGAACACCACGCCAAGTTCAGTGAACACCACGCCACGCTCAGTGAATACCACGCAAAGGGTAGTGAACACCACGCCTAGGGTAGTGAACACCACGTCAAGGGTATTGAACACCACGCCCAGGGTAGTGAACACCACGTCAAGGGTATTGAACACCACGCCAGGGGTCGTGAACATCACCCCAAAGGTTGTGAACACCATGCCAAGGGTAGTGAACACCATGTGAATGGTAGTGAACACCAAGCCAAAGGTAATGAACATCACGTAAAGGGTGGTGAACACCATGCCAGGGGTAGTGAACACCACGCAAAGGGTAGTGAAGACGACGCCAAAGGTAGTGAACATGAAGCCAATGGTTGTGAACATCAAGCCAAAGGTAGTGAACACCTCGCCAAGGGTAGTGAACATAACGCCAAGGGTAGTGAACACCACGCTAAGTGTAGTGAACACCAAGCAAAGGGTAGTGAACACCATGCCAAAGGAAGTGAACTCCTCGCCAGGGGTAGTGAACACCACGCCAAGGGTAGTGAACACCAAATGAAAGGTAGTGAACACCATGCCAAGGGTAGTGAACACCACGCCAAGGTTAGTGAACACCACGCCAAGGTTAGTAAATACCAAGCCAAGGATAGTGAACACAATGCTAAGGGAAGTAAACACCATGCCAAGGGTAGTGAACACCACGCCAAGGGTAATGAACCCCACGCCAAGGGTAGTGAACTCCACGTATAGGGTAGTGAAATCTATGCCAAGGGTTGTGAACACTATGCCAAGAGTCGTAAACTCCTCGCCAGGGATGTTGAACACCACGCCAAGGGTAGTGAACACCAAATGAAGGGTAGTGAATACCACGCCAAAAGTAGTGAAAATCACGCCAAGGGTTGTGAACACCACGCCAAAAGTAGTGAAAACCACGCCAAGGGTAGTGAACACCATGTTAAGGGTAGTGAACACCACGCCAAGGGTAGTGAATACCACACGACGGGTAGTGAACACCACACTAAGAGTAGTGAACACCACGCCAAGTGTAGTGAACACCACGCCAAAGGTAGTGAACACCACAACCAGGGTAGTGAACACCACGTCAAGGGTAGTGAAAACTACGCCAGGGGTCGTGAACACCACGCCAAGGGTAGTGAACACCATGTCAAGGGTAGTGAACACCTTGCCAATTGTAGTTAACACCACGCCAAGGGTAGTAAAGACAACGCCAACGGTAGTGAACACCACGCCAAGGGTAGTGAACACCACGCTAAGGGTAGTGAACACTATGCCAAGGGTAGTGAACACCAAGCCAATTGTAGTGAACACCAAGCCAAGGGTAGTAAACACCAAGCCAAGGGTAGTGAACACCACGCCACGGTAAGTGACCACCACGCCATGGGTAGTGAACACCATGCAATGGGAAGTGAACACCACGCCAAGGGTATTGAAAACCACGCCAAAGGTAGTGAACGTGACGTCAAGGGTAGTGAACACCACGTTAAGGGTTGTGAACACCACGCCAAGTGTAGTGAACCCCACGCCAAGGGTAGTGAACACCACGCTAAGGGTAGTGAACACCACGCCAAGGGGAGTGAACACCACACAAAGGGTAGTGAACACCACTTCAAGGGTAGTGAATACCATGTCAAGGGTAGTGAACACCACGCCAAGGGTAGTGAACACCACGCCAAAGGTAGTGAACACCACGCAAAGAGTAGTGAACACCACGTCAAGAGTAGGGAACACCACGCCAAGGGTAGTGAGCACCACGCCATGGGTAGTGAACACCATGCTAAGGGTGGGGAACACCACGCCAAGGGTAGTGAACAACATGCCAAGGGTAGTGAACCCCACGCATTGGGTAGTGAACACCACACTAAGGGTAGTGAACACCACGCCAAGGGTAATGAACACCACATCAATGGTAGTGAGCACTACGTCAAGGGTAGTGAACACCACACAAATGGTAATGAACACCACGCCAAGGGTAGTGAACACCACATCAAGGTTTGTGAAAACCATGCTAAGGGTAGTGAACACTATGCCAAGGGTAGTGAACACCATGCCAAGGGTGGTGAACACCACGCCAGGGGTAGTGAACACCACGCCAAGGGTAGTGAACACCAAATCAAGGGTTGTGAAAACCAAGCTAAGGATAGTGAACACCAGTCGAAGGGTAGTAAACACCATGCCACGGGTAGTGAACACCACGCACAGGGTAGAGAACACTACGCCAAGGGCAGTGAACACCATGCAAAGGGAAGTGAACACCATGCCAAGGGTAGTGAACACCACGCCAAGGGTAATGAACACCAGGCGAAGAGTAGTGAACACCATGCCAGTGGTAGTGAACACCACGCGAAGGGTGATGAACACCACGCCAAGGGTAGTGAACACCACGCCAAGGGTAGTGAACACAATGCTAAGGGTAGTGAACACCATGCCAAGGGTAGTGAACAGCATGCCAAGGGTAGTGAACACCTCGCCAAGGGTAGTGAACACCACGCTAAGGGTAGTGAACACCACGCCCAGGGTAGTGAACACCACGCCAAGAGTAGTGAACACCACGCCCAGGGTAGTGAACACCAAGTTAAGAGTAGTGAACACCACGTCATGGGTAGTGAACACCAATCCAAGGGTAGTGAACACCACACCAAGAGTAGTGAACATTACGCCAAGGCTAGTGAACACCACGCCAAGTTCAGTGAACACCAAACCAAGGGTAGTGAACACAACGCCAAGGGTAGTGAACACCACGCCAAGTTCAGTGAACACCACGCAAAGTTCAGTGAGTACCACGTCAAGGGTAGTGAACACCACACGAAGGGTAGTGAACACCACGCCAAGTGTAGTGAACACTACGCCAAGGGTAGTGAACACCACGCTATAAGTAGTGAACACCACGCTAAGAGTAGGGAACACCACGCCAAGGGTAGTGAACACCACGCCAAGTGTAGTACGTGAACACTACGCCAAGGGTAGTGAACACCACGCTATAAGTAGTGAACACCACGCTAAGGGTAGGGAACACCACGCTAAAGGTAGTGAACACCACGCTAAGGGTAGTGAACACCACGCCAAGGGGAGTGAACACCACACAAAGGGTAGTGAACACCACTTCAAGGGTAGTGAACACCCTGTCAAGGGTAGTGAACACTACGTCAAAGGTAGTAAAGACCACGCCAAGGGTAATGAACACCACGCAAAGAGTAGTAAACACCATGTCAAGAGTAGGGAACACGACGCCAAATGTAGTGAACACCACGCCACGGGTAGTGAACACCATGCTAAGGGTAGTGAACACCACGAAAATGGTAATGAACACCACATCAAGGGTAGTGAACACCACGCCAAGGGTAGTGAGCACCACGCCAAGGGTAGTGAACACCACACAAAGGGTAATGAACACCACTCCTAGGGTAGTGAACACGACATCAAGGTTAGTGAAAACAAGGCTAAGGGTATTGAACACTATGCCAAGGGTAGCGAACACCACGCCAAGGGTAGTGAAAACCACGCCAAAGGTAGTGAACGTGACGTCAAGGGTAGTGAATACCACGTTAAGGGTAGTGAACACCACGCCAAGTGTAGTGAACCCCACGCCAAGTGTAGTGAACCCCATGCCAAGGGTAGTGAACACCACGCTAAGGGAAGTGAACACCACGCCAAGGGGAGTGAACACCACACAAAGGGTAGTGAACACCATGTCAAGGGTAGTGAACACCACGTCAAGGGTAGTGAACACCACACCAAGGATAGTGAAAACCACACCAAGGGTAGTGAACACCACGCTAAGGGTAGTGAACACCATGCCAAGGGTTGTAAACAATATTCCAAGGGTAGTGAACACCACGCCAAGCGTAGTGAACACCACGCCACGTTCAGTGAATACCACGCCAAGAGTAGTGAACACCACGCCCAGGGTAGTGAACACCACGTTAAGAGTAGTGAACACCACGTCATGGGTAGTGAACACCAAGCTAAGGGTAGTGAACACCACACTAAGAATAGTGAACATTACGACAAGGGTAGTGAACACCACGCCAAGATTAGTGAACACCACGCAATGGGTAGTGAACACGATGCCATGGGAAGTGAACACCACGCCAAAAGTAGTGAAAACCACGCCAAGGGTAGTGAACACCATGTTAAGGGTAGTGAACACCACGCCAAGGGTAGTGAATACCACACGAAGGGTAGTGAACACCACGCTAAGAGTAGTGAACACCAAGTCATGGGTAGTGAACACTACGCCAAGGGAAGTGAATACCACGCCAAGAGTAGTGAACATTACGCCAAGGGTAGTGAACACCACCCCAAAAGGTAGTGTGCACTACAACAAGGGAAGTGAAAACCATGTCAAGGGTAGTGAACACCACGCCAAGTTCAGTGAACACCACGCAACGTTCAGTGAATACCACGCCAAGGGTAGTGAACACCACGCCAAGTGTAGTGAACCCCACGCCAAGGGTAGTGAACACCACGCTAAGGGTAGTGAACACCACGCCAAGGGGAGTGAACACCACACAAAGGGTAGTGAACACCACTTCAAGGGTAGTGAACACCATGTCAAGGGTAGTGAACACCACGCCAAGGGTAGTGAACACCACGCCAAAGGTAGTGAACACCACGAAAAGAGTAGTGAACACCACGTCAAGAGTAGGGAACACCACGCCAAGGGTAGTGAGCACCACGCCATGGGTAGTGAACACCATGCTAAGGGTAGGGAACACCACGCCAAGGGTAGTGAACAACATGCCAAGGGTAGTGAACCCCACGCATTGGGTAGTGAACACCACACTAAGGGTAGTGAACACCACGCCAAGGGTAATGAACACCACATCAATGGTAGTGAGCACTACGTCAAGGGTAGTGAACACCACACAAATGGTAATGAACACCACGCCAAGGGTAGTGAACACCACATCAAGGTTTGTGAAAACCATGCTAAGGGTAGTGAACACTATGCCAAGGGTAATGAACACCATGCCAAGGGTGGTGAACACCACGCCAGGGGTAGTGAACACCACGCCAAGGGTAGTGAACACCAAATCAAGGGTTGTGAAAACCAAGCTAAGGGTAGTGAACACCAGTCGAAGGGTAGTAAACACCATGCCACGGGTAGTGAACACCACGCACAGGGTAGTGAACACTACGCCAAGGGCAGTGAACACCATGCAAAGGGAAGTGAACACCATGCCAAGGGTAGTGAACACCACGCCAAGGGTAATGAACACCAGGCGAAGAGTAGTGAACACCATGCCAGTGGTAGTGAACACCACGCGAAGGGTGATGAACACCACGCCAAGGGTAGTGAACACCACGCCAAGGGTAGTGAACACAACGCTAAGGGTAGTGAACACCATGCCAAGGGTAGTGAACAGCATTCCAAGGGTAGTGAACACCTCGCAAAGGGTAGTGAACACCACGCCAAGGGTAGTGAACACCACGCCCAGGGTAGTGAACACCACGCCAAGAGTAGTGAACACCACGCCCAGGGTAGTGAACACCAAGTTAAGAGTAGTGAACACCACGTCATGGGTAGTGAACACCAATCCAAGGGTAGTGAACACCACATCAAGAGTAGTGAACATTACGCCAAGGGTAGTGAACACCACGCCAAGCCCAGCAAACAATTTTTGGTTGCCACAACATATCTGGAAAGTATTTGAAAGTATTGGAAACGTTTGTTTTATCGTATCAGATATGATATTGTGTGTGGACTTAAATAGGTTTCCAAATCTTATAACCAAGACATATGTATCTAACACTAATTTGAGATGTTGTGGCAACTTTACACTCCTAACATGAGTCATTCATAATCCATTCATATACCAATATGAATCTCTTATGAAAGGTTTGAGCCAATAATCTGAACCCTTTTCACATCTTTGTGTTTAAAGTTAAATTTCTTGAAATTAAATTATATTTTATATTATATTATTTTTATTATATTTTATATTATATTATTATTTTCAATTTAAATATTAAAACCAATTGAAGGGTAAAAAAATCTAATAATTTATATTTCTTTTATTATTTACTAACAATTATAATTATTTACTAACGGAGAGAGGGGAGGCTGTACGGCGGAGAGTGGCGGCTGTGGCGGACAGTGGCGGCGGTGGCGGATAGTGGCGGCGGGCGGACAGTGGCGGTGGGCGGACAGTGGCGGCGGCGGGCGGACAGTGGCGGCGGGCGGACAGTGGCGGCGGTGGCGGATAGTGGCGGCGGGCGGACAGTGGCGGCGGTGGCGGATAGTGGCGGCGGCGGACAGTGGCGGCGGTGGCGGATAGTGGCGGCTGTGGCGGATAGTGGCGGCGGGCGGACAGTGGCGGCTTTGGCGGCGGTGGTGGACAGTGGCGGCGGGCGGACAGTGGCGGCGGCGGGCGGACAGTGGCGGCGGCGGGCGGACAGTGGCGGCGGCGGGCGGACAGTGGTGGCGGCGGGCGGACAGTGGTGGCGGCGGGCGGACAGTGGTGGCGGCAGGCGGACAGTGGTGGCGGCGGGCGGACAGTGGTGGCGGTGGCAGACAGTGGTGGCGGTGGCAGACAGTGGTGGCGGTGGCGGATAGTGGAAGCGGGCGGACAGTGGCGGCGGGCGGACAGTGGCGGCGGTGGCGGATAGTGGCGGCGGGCGGACAGTGGCGTCGGGCGGACAGTGGCGGCGGTGGCGGATAGTGGCGACGGGCGGACAGTGGCGGCGGTGGCGGATAGTGGCGGCGGGCGGACAGTGGCGGCGGGCGGACAGTGGCGGCGGGCGGACAGTGGTGGCTGTGGCGGATAGTGGCGGCGGGCGGACCGTGGCGGCTTTGGCGGCGGTGGTGGACAGTGGCGGCGGGCGGACAGTGGCGGCGGCGGGCGGACAGTGGCGGCGGCGGGCGGACAGTGGCGGCGGCGGGCGGACAGTGGAGGCGGCGGGCGAACAGTGGCGGCGGCGGGCGGATAGTGGTGGCGGCGGGCGGACAGTGGAGGCGGCGGGCGGACAGTGGAGGCGGCGGGCGGACAGTGGAGGCGGCGGGCGGACAGTGGTGGCGGCGGGTGGACAGTGGTGGCGGCGGGCGGACAGTGGTGGCGGCGGGCGGAAAGTGGTGGCGGCGGGCGGACAGTGGTGGCGGTGGCAGACAGTGGTGGCGGCGGGCGGACAGTGGTGGCGGCGGGCGGACAGTGGTGGCGGCGGGCGGACAGTGGTGGCGGCGGGCGGACAGTGGTGGCGGTGGCAGACAGTGGTGGCGGTGGCGGACAGTGGCGGCGGTGGCGGACAGTGACGGCGGTGGCGGACAGTGGCGGCGGTGGCGGACAGTGGCGGCGGGCGGACAGTGGCGGCGGGCGGACAGTGGCGGCGGGCGGACAGTGGCGGCGGCGGGCGGACAGTGGCGGCGGGCGGACAGTGGCGGCGGTGGCGGATAGTGGCGGCGGGCGGACAGTGGCGGCGGTGGCGGATAGTGGCGGCGGCGGACAGTGGCGGCGGTGGCGGATAGTGGCGGCGGGCGGACAGTGGCGGCGGCGGGCGGACAGTGGCGGCGGGCGGACAGTGGCGGCGGTGGCGGATAGTGGCGGCGGGCGGACAGTGGCGGCGGTGGCGGATAGTGGCGGCGGCGGACAGTGGCGGCGGTGGCGGATAGTGGCGGCTGTGGCGGATAGTGGCGGCGGGCGGACAGTGGCGGCTTTGGCGGCGGTGGTGGACAGTGGCGGCGGCGGTGGTGGACAGTGGCGGCGGGCGGACAGTGGCGGCGGCGGGCGGACAGTGGCGGCGGCGGGCGGACAGTGGTGGCGGCGGGCGGACAGTGGTGGCGGCGGGCGGACAGTGGTGGCGGCAGGCGGACAGTGGTGGCGGCGGGCGGACAGTGGTGGCGGTGGCAGACAGTGGTGGCGGTGGCAGACAGTGGTGGCGGTGGCGGATAGTGGAAGCGGGCGGACAGTGGCGGCGGGCGGACAGTGGCGGCGGTGGCGGATAGTGGCGGCGGGCGGACAGTGGCGTCGGGCGGACAGTGGCGGCGGTGGCGGATAGTGGCGACGGGCGGACAGTGGCGGCGGTGGCGGATAGTGGCGGCGGGCGGACAGTGGCGGCGGGCGGACAGTGGCGGCGGGCGGACAGTGGTGGCTGTGGCGGATAGTGGCGGCGGGCGGACCGTGGCGGCTTTGGCGGCGGTGGTGGACAGTGGCGGCGGGCGGACAGTGGCGGCGGCGGGCGGACAGTGGCGGCGGCGGGCGGACAGTGGCGGCAGGCGGGCGGACAGTGGCGGCGGCGGGCGAACAGTGGCGGCGGCGGGCGGACAGTGGTGGCGGCGGGCGGACAGTGGAGGCGGCGGGCGGACAGTGGAGGCGGCGGGCGGACAGTGGAGGCGGCGGGCGGACAGTGGTGGCGGCGGGCGGACAGTGGTGGCGGCGGGCGGACAGTGGTGGCGGCGGGCGGACAGTGGTGGCGGCGGGCGGACAGTGGTGGCGGCGGGCGGACAGTGGTGGCGGTGGCAGACAGTGGTGGCGGTGGCGGACAGTGGCGGCGGTGGCGGACAGTGACGGCGGTGGCGGACAGTGGCGGCGGTGGCGGACAGTGGCGGCGGTGGCGGACACTGGCGGCTGTGTCTGGCGGTGGTGGCGGGTGGCGGCGTCTGTGATGAGTGGTGGCGGCTGGCGGTGGTGGGTGGTGGCGGCGGTGGTGGTGGGTGGTGGTGGCGGCGGCGGCTGGTGGTGGTGGGTGGTGGCGGCGGTGGTGGTGGGTGGTGGTGGCGGCGGCGGCTGGTGGTGGTCGTGGGTGGTGGCGGCGGGTGGTGGGTGGCGGCGGCGGCTGGTGGTGGTGGGTGGTGGCGGCGGGTGGTGGCGGCTGTGGTGGGTGGTGGCGGGCGGTGGCGGGCGGTGGCGGGCGGTGGCGGGCGGCGGCGGCTGTGGTGGGTGGTGACAATCGGCGGTGGGGGGGGCTGGTGGCGGCTGGCGGTGGGTGGTGGCGGGTGGCGGGTGGTGGTGGGTGGTGGCGGGTGGCGGCTGGTGGTGGGTGGTGGCGGCGGCGGTGGTGGTGGGTGGTGGTGGCGGCGGCGGAGATGGGTGGTGGCGGCGGCGGTGGTGGTGGGTGGTGGTGGCGGCGGCGGTGATGGGTGGTGGCGGCGGTGGTGGTGGGTGGTGGTGGCGGCGGCGGCTGGTGGTGGTGGGTGGTGGTGGTGGGTGGTGGCGGCGGCGGGTGGCGGTGGTGGGTGGCTGGTGGCGGGTGGCGGCTGGTGGTGGGTGGTGGCGGCGGGTGGTGAGTGGCGGTGGTGGGTGGCGGTGGCTGGTGGCGGGTGGCGGGTGGTGGCGGGTGGTGGCGGGTGGCGGCTGGTGGTGGGTGGCGGTGGCTGGTGGCGGGTGGCGGGTGGTGGCGGGTGGTGGCGGGTGGCGGCTGGTGGTGGGTGGCGGCTGGTGGTGGGTGGTGGCGGCGGATGGTGAGTGGCGGTGGTGGGTGGCGGTGGCTGGTGGCGGCTGGTGGCGGCTGGTGGCGGGTGGTGGCGGGTGGCGGCTGGTGGTGGGTGGTGGTGGGTGGCGGCTGGTGGTGGGTGGCCGGTGGCGGCTGGTGGTGGGTGGCGGGTGGCGGCGGGTGGTTGGTGGTGGCGGCGGGTGATGAGTGGCGGTGGTGGGTGGCGGTGGCTGGTGGCGGGTGGCGGCTGGTGATGGGTGGTGGCGGCTGGTGGTGGGTGGTGGCGGGTGGCGGCTGGTGGTGGGTGGTGGCGGCGCCGGCGGTGATGGGTGGTGGTGGCGGCGGTGGTGGTGGGTGGTGGTGGCGGCGGCGGTGATGGGTGGTGGCGGCGGTGGTGGTGGGTGGTGGTGGCGGCGGCGGCTGGTGGTGGTGGGTGGTGGTGGTGGTGGGTGGTGGCGGCGGGTGGCGGTGGTGGGTGGCGGTGGCTGGTGGCGGCTGGTGGTGGGTGGTGGCGGCGGGTGGTGAGTGGCGGTGGTGGGTGGCGGTGGCTGGTGGCGGGTGGTGGCGGCTGGTGGTGGGTGGTGGCGGGTGGCGGCTGGTGGTGGGTGGTGGCGGGTGGCGGCTGGTGGTGGCGGCTGGTGGTGGGTGGTGGCGGCGGCGGCGGTGATGGGTGGTGGCGGCGGCGGTGGTGGTGGGTGGTGGTGGCGGCGGCGGTGATGGGTGGTGGCGGCGGCGGTGGTGGTGGGTGGTGGTGGCGGCGGCGGTGATGGGTGGTGGCGGCGGTGGTGGTGGGTGGTGGTGGCGGCGGCGGCTGGTGGTGGTGGGTGGTGGTGGTGGGTGGTGGCGGCGGGTGGCGGTGGTGGGTGGCGGTGGCTGGTGGCGGCTGGTGGTGGGTGGTGGCGGCGGGTGGTGAGTTACGGTGGTGGGTGGCGGTGGCTGGTGGCGGGTGGCGGCTGGTGGCGGGTGGTGGCGGGTGGCGGCTGGTGGTGGGTGGTGGCGGCTGGTGGTGGGTGGTGGCGGGTGGCGGCTGGTGGTGGGGGACGGGTGGTGGCGGGTGGTGGGTGGTGGCGGCGGGTGGTGAGTGGCGGTGGTGGGTGGCGGTGGCTGGTGGCAGGTGGCGGCTGGTGGTGGGTGGTGGCGGGTGGCGGCTGGTGGTGGGTGGTGGCGGGTGGCGGCTGGTGGTGGGTGGTGGCGGGTGGCGGCTGGTGGTGGCGGGTGGCGGCTGGTGGTGGGTGGCGGCTGGTGGTGGGTGGCGGGTGGCGGCGGGTGGCGGCTGGTGGTGGGTGGCGGGTGGCGGCGGGTGGTGGGTGGCGGGTGGCGGCGGGTGGCGGCTGGTGGTGGGTGGTGGCGGGTGGCGGCTGGTGGTGGGTGGCGGCTGGTGGTGGGTGGTGGCGGGTGGCGGCTGGTGGTGGGCGGCGGGTGGTGGGTGGCGGGTGGCGGCGGGTGGCGGCTGGTGGCGGGTGGCGGCTGGTGGTGGGTGGCGGCGGGTGGCGGCTGGTGGTGGGTGGCGGCTGGTGGTGGGTGGCGGCTGGTGGTGGGTGGTGGCGGGTGGCGGCTGGTGGTGGGTGGCGGCTGGTGGTGGGTGTTGGCGGGTGGCGGCGGGTGGCGGCTGGTGGCGGCCAGCTGGGACACACCCTTCACCACTGAAGGTCTGAGTACAACTAACCATATGTCTCTCTCACCCACCAGCCCAGTGTTGCCAGCTCGCGCTCTCAAAATGTTTCCTTCAAAGATTGTATATTATCTTTGAACAACAAGTTTGATTATCAAGGAAATAATGCATATATTATTGTCACATTAATACTGTGCAATATCTTATTACATTCCTGCTAAATAATTATAATTTGAAACAGGACAAAAAATCCAACATATATATAAAAACCAACATTAGAGATCACGAGGCCTAGGCCTCGCCTGTGACCACACATCCTGCCTCCCTGGCCTGCTACACTCACACACCTCACACTCTTAACTCTCTCATAATCACTCTCACTCTCTTACTCTGTCACTCTTACTCTGTCACTCTTACTCTCTGTCACTCTTACTCTGTCACTCTTACTCTGTCACTCTTACACTCTGTCACTCTTACTCTCTGTCACTCTTACTCTCTGTCACTCTTACTCTCTGTCACTCTTACTCTCTGTCACTCTTACTCTCTGTCACTCTTACTCTGTCACTCTTACTCTGTCACTCTTACTCTCTGTCACTCTTACTCTCTGTCACTCTTACTCTCTGTCACTCTTACTCTCTGTCACTCTTACTCTCTGTCACTCTTACACTGTCATTCTTACTCACTCTCAGTCACCCTTACCCATTCATACTCACTCTCTCTCTTACTCTCATACTCTTACTCTCAATTACTCTTACTCTCAATTACTCTTACTCTCAATCACTCTTACTCCCAATCACTCCTACTCTCAATCACTCCTACTCTCATTCTTACTCTTACTCCTACTCCCAATCACTCTTACTCTCAATCACTCTTATTCTCATTCTTACTCTTACTCTCACTCTTACTCTTACTCCCAATCACTCTTACTCCCAATCACTCTTACTCTCAATCACTCTTACTCTCATTCTTACTCTTACTCTCATTCTTACTCTTACTCACTCTTACTCTCAATCACTCTTATTCTCATTCTTACTCCTACTCCCAATCACTCTTACTCTCAATCACTCTTACTCCCAATCACTCTTACTCTCAATCACTCTTACTCTCAATCACTCTTACTCTCAATCACTCTTACTCTCATTCTTACTCTTACTCACTCTTACTCTCAATCACTCTTATTCTCATTCTTACTCCTACTCCCAATCACTCTTACTCCCAATCACTCTTACTCTCAATCACTCTTACTCCCAATCACTCTTACTCTCAATCACTCTTACTCCCAATCACTCTTACTCTCAATCACTCTTACTCTCAATCACTTTTACTCTCAATCACTCTTACTCTCAATCACTCTTACTCTCACTAACTCTCAATCACTCTTACTCTCACTCTAACTCTCAATCACTCTTACGCACTATTACTCACTCTTTCTCTCAGTCATCCTTACTCACTCTCATACTCACTCTTACTCTGTCACTCTTACTCTCTGTCACTCTTACTCTCTGTCACTCTTACTCTCTGTCACTCTTACTCTCTGTCACTCTTACTCTCTGTCACTCTTACTCTCTATCACTCTTACTCTGTCATTCTTACTCTGTCACTCTTACTCACTCTCAGTCACCCTTACCCATTCATACTCACTCTCTCACTCTTACTCTCATACTCTTACTCTCAATTACTCTTACTCTCAATCACTCTTACTCCCAATCACTCCTACTCCCAATCACTCCTACTCTCAATCACTCCTACTCTCATTCTTACTCTTACTCTTACTCCCAATCACTCGTACTCTCAATCACTCTTATTCTCATTCTTACTCTTACTCTCACTCTTACTCCCAATCACTCTTACTCCCAATCACTCTTACTCTCAATCACTCTTACTCTCAATCACTCTTACTCTCAATCACTCATACTCTCAATCACTCTTACTCTCATTCTTACTCTTACTCACTCTTACTCTCAATCACTCTTATTCTCATTCTTACTCCTACTCTCACTCTAACTCCTACTCCCAATCACTCTTACTCCCAATCACTCTTACTCCCAATCACTCTTACTCCCAATCACTCTTACTCTCAATCACTCTTACTCTCAATCACTCTTACTCTCAATCACTCTTACTCTCACTAACTCTCAATCACTCTTACTCCCAATCACTCTTACTCCCAATCACTCTTACTCCCAATCACTCTAACTCTCAATCACTCTTACTCTCATACTCACCCTTACTCTCAATCACTTTACTCTCACTCTTACTCATTCTGTCACCCTTACTCTCACTCTTACTCACTCTGTCACTCTTACTCACTCTCAGTCACTCTTACTTATACTCACTCTTACTCACACTTACACACTCTCTGGCACTCTCACTCACCTTCAGTCACTCTTACTCACTCTTACCCACTCTCGCTCACTCTTACTCACTCTAGTTAATAAGAACACGCCAATATAAGACAACAAAACGTTTTCAGATTCTTTCTCACCACTTTCCAGCAACTTTTATAATTTATATAAATTATCTTATTTTATGAATTTTACAAAAAAACACCATAAATTTTATATATAAACATGTAAAAACTATTTGTTTTACATTTGGAAGAAAATAATTGACGAAAAACTATTTATAATTAAACCTTTGTGTTTGGATTTTTTGAGTAAAAGTTTCTCAAAGGCTCTCCTGCACCATTCTCAATGCAAATCATTCCCACACCTATGGGAAGAGATAGGCGAACGTTGTGTAGATGATTTGTCTTTGCTGGGAGTTCAGTGAACACCAAACCAAGAGTAGTGAACACAACGCCAAGGGTAGTGAACACCACGCCAAGTTCAGTGAACACCACGCAACGTTCAGTGAGTACCACGTCAAGGGTAGTGAACACCACACGAAGGGTAGTGAACACCACGCCAAGTGTAGTGAACACTATGCCAAGGGTAGTGAACACCACGCTATAAGTAGTGAACACCACGCTAAGGGTAGGGAACACCACGCCAAGGGTAGTGAACACCACGCCAAGTGTAGTGAACACTACGCCAAGGGTAGTGAATACCACGCTATAAGTAGTGAACACCACGCTAGGGGTAGGGAACACCACGCTAAGGGTAGTGAACACCACGCTAAGGGTAGTGAACACCACGCCAAGGGGAGTGAACACCACACAAAGGGTAGTGAACACCACTTCAAGGGTAGTGAACACCCTGTCAAGGGTAGTGAACACCACGTCAAAGGTAGTAAAGACCACGCCAAGGGTAATGAACACCACGCAAAGAGTAGTAAACACCACGTCAAGAGTAGGAAACACGACGCCAAATGTAGTGAACACCACGCCACGGGTAGTGAACACCATGCTAAGGGTAGTGAACACCACGAAAATGGTAATGAACACCACATCAAGGGTAGTGAACACCACGCCAAGGGTAGTGAGCACCACGCCAAGGGTAGTGAACACCACACAAAGGGTAATGAACACCACTCCAAGGGTAGTGAACACGACATCAAGGTTAGTGAAAACAAGGCTAAGGGTATTGAACACTATGCCAAGGGTAGCGAACACCACGCCAAGGGTAGTGAAAACCACGCCAAAGGTAATGAACGTGACGTCAAGGGTAGTGAATACCACGTTAAGGGTAGTGAACACCACGCCAAGTGTAGTGAACCCCACGCTAAGTGTAGTGAACCCCATGCCAAGGGTAGTGAACACCACGCTAAGGGTAGTGAACACCACGCCAAGGGGAGTGAACCCCACACAAAGGGTAGTGAACACCATGTCAATGGTAGTGAATACCACGCCAAGGGTAGTGAGCACCACGCCAAGGGTAGTGAACACCACACCAAGGATAGTGAAAACCACGCCAAGGGTAGTGAACACCACGCTAAGGGTAGTGAACACCATGCCAAGGGTTGTAAACAATATTCCAAGGGTAGTGAACACCACGCCAAGCGTAGTGAACACCACGCCACGTTCAGTGAATACCACGCCAGGAGTAGTGAACACCACGCCCAGGGTAGTGAACACCACGTTAAGATTAGTGAACACCACGTCATGGGTAGTGAACACCAAGCTAAGGGTAGTGAACACCACGCTAAGAATAGTGAACATTACAACAAGGGTAGTGAACACCACGCCAAGATTAGTGAACACCACGCAATGGGTAGTGAACACGATGCCATGGGAAGTGAACACCACGCCAAAAGTAGTGAAAACCACGCCAAGGGTAGTGAACACCATGTTAAGGGTAGTGAACACCACGCCAAGGGTAGTGAATACCACACGAAGGGTTGTGAACACCACGCTAAGAGTAGTGAACACCAAGTCATGGGTAGTGAACACTACGCCAAGGGAAGTGAATACCACGACAAGAGTAGTGAACATTACGCCAAGGGTAGTGAACACCACCCCAAAAGGTAGTGTGCACTACAACAAGGGAAGTGAAAACCATGTCAAGGGTAGTGAACACCACGCCAAGTTCAGTGAACACCACGCAACGTTCAGTGAATACCACGCCAAGGGTAGTGAACACCACGCCAAGGGTAGTGAACACCACGCCAAGTGTAGTGAACCCCACGCCAAGGGTAGTGAACACCTTGCCAATGGTAGTGAACACCATGCCAAGGGTAGTGAAGACTACGCCAAGGGTAGTGAACACCACGCCAAGGGTAGTGAACACCACACAAAGGGTAGTAAACACCACTTCAAGGGTAGTGAACACCGTGTGAAGGGTAGTGAACACCACGCCCGGGGTAGTGAACACCACGCGAAGGGTAGTGAACACCACGCAAAGAGTAGTGAACACCACTTTAAGAGTAGGGAACACCACGTTAAGGGTAGTGAACACCACGCCATGGGTAGTGAACACCACGCCAAGTGTAGTGAACCCCACGCCAAGGGTAGTGAACACCACGCTAAGGGTAGTGAACACCACGCCAAGGGGAGTGAACACCACACAAAGGGTAGTGAAAACCACTTCAAGGGTAGTGAACACCGTGTCAAGGGTAGTGAACACCACGCCAAGGGTAGTGAACACCACGCGAAGGGTAGTGAACACCACGCAAAGAGTAGTGAACACCACGTCAAGAGTAGGGAACACCATGCCAAGGGTAGTGAACACCACGCCATGGGTAGTGAACACCATGCTAAGGGTAGGGAACACCACGCCAAGGGTAGTGAACAACATGCCAAGGGTAGTGAACAACATGCCAAGGGTAGTGAGCCCCACGCATTGCGTAGTGAACACCACGCTAAGGGTAGTGAACACCACACTAAATGTAGTGAACACCACGCGAAGGGTAGTGACCACCAAGTCAAGGGCAGTGAACACCATGCAAAGGGTAGTGAACACCACGCCAAGGGTAATGAACACCACACCAAGGGTTGTGAACACCACGTCAAGGATAGTGAACACCACACCAAGGTTAGTGAACACCACACAAAGGGTCGTGAACACCCCGGCAAGGGTAGTGAACACCACGTCAAGGTTAGTGAAAACCATGCTAAGGGTAGTGAACACCATGCCAAGGGAAGTGAACACAATGCCAAGGGTAGTGAACACCTCGCCAGGGGTAGTGAACACCACGCCAAGGGTAGTAAACACCAAATGAAGGGTAGTGAACACCATGCAAAGGGTAGTAAACACCACGCTAAGAGTAGTGAACACCACGTCATAGGTAGTGAACACAACGCTAAGATTAGTGAACACCACGTCATGGGTGGTGAGCACTACACCAAGAGAAGTGAACACCACGCCAAGAGTAGTGAACACCACACGAAAGGTAGTGAGCACTAAACCAAGGGAAGTGAAAACCATGTCAAGGGTTGTGAACACCACGCCAAGTTCAGTGAACACCACGCGACGCTCAGTGAATACCACGCAAAGGGTAGTGAACACCACGCCCAGGGTAGTGAACACCACGTCAAGGGTATTGAACACCACGCCAGGGGTTGTGAACACCACCCCAAAGGTTGTGAACACCATGCCAAGGGTAGTGAACACCATGCGAATGGTAATGAACACCAAGCCAAAGGTAATGAACATCACGTAAAGGGTGGTGAACACCATGCCAGGGGTAGTGAACACCACGCAAAGGGTAGTGAAGACCACGCCAAAGGTAGTGAACATGAAGCCAATGGTTGTGAACATCAAGCCAAAGGTAGTGAACACCTTGCCAAGGGTAGTGAACATAACGCCAAGGGTAGTGAACACCACGCTAAGGGTAGTGAACACCAAGCAAAGGGTAGTGAACACCATGCCAAAGGAAGTGAACTCCTCGCCAGGGGTAGTGAACACCACGCCAAGGGTAGTGAACACCAAATGAAAGGTAGTGAACACCATGCCAAGGGTAGTGAACACCACGCCAAGGTTAGTGAACACCACGCCAAGGTTAGTTAATACCAAGCCAAGGATAGTGAACACAATGCTAAGGGAAGTAAACACCATGCCAAGGGTAATGAACCCCACGCCAAGGGTAGTGAACACCACGTAAAGGGTAGTGAACACTATGCCAAGGGTAGTGAACACTATGCCAAGAGTAGTAAACACCTCGCAAGGGATGTTGAACACCACGCCAAGGGTAGTGAACACCAAATGAAGGGTAGTGAATACCACGCCAGGAGTAGTGAACACCACGCCAAGGTTAGTGAACACCATGCTATGGGTAGTGAACACGATGCCAAAGGTAGTGAACACCACGCCAAAAGTAGTGAAAACCACGCTAAGGGTTGTGAACACCACGCCAAAAGTAGTGAAAACCACGCCAAGGGTAGTGAACACCATGTTAAGGGTAGTGAACACCACGCCAAGGGTAGTGAATACCACACGACGGGTAGTGAACACCACACTAAGAGTAGTGAACACCACGTCATAGGTAGTGAACACTACGCCAAGGGAGGTGAACACCACGCCAGGAGTAGTGAACATTACGCCAAGGGTAGTGAACACCACCCCAAAAGGTAGTGAGCACTACACCAACAGTTGTGAAAACCATATCAAGGGTAGTGAACACCACGCCAAGTTCAGTGAACACCACGCCAAGTGTAGTGAACACCACGCCAAAGGTAGTGAACACCACAACCAGGGTAGTGAACACCACGTCAAGCGTAGTGAAAACTACGCCAGGGGTCGTGAACACCACGCCAAGGGTAGTGAACACCATGTCAAGGGTAGTGAACACCTTGTCAATTGTAGTTAACACCACGCCAAGGATAGTAAAGACAACGCCAACGGTAGTGAACACCACGCCAAGGGTAGTGAACACCACGCTAAGGGTACTGAACACTATGCCAAGGGTAGTGAACACCAAGCCAATTGTAGTGAACACCAAGCCAAGGGTAGTAAACACCAAGCCAAGGGTAGTGAACACCACGCCACGGTAAGTATACACCACGCCATGGGTAGTGAACACCATGCAATGGGAAGTGAACACCACGCCAAGGGTATTGAAAACCACGCCAAAGGTAGTGAACGTGACGTCAAGGGTAGTGAACACCACGTTAAGGGTTGTGAACACCACGCCAAGTGTAGTGAACCCCACGCCAAGGGTAGTGAACACCACGCTAAGGGTAGTGAACACCACGCCAAGGGGAGTGAACACCACACAAAGGGTAGTGAACACCACTTCAAGGGTAGTGAACACCATGTCAAGGGTAGTGAACACCACGCCAAGGGTAGTGAACACCACGCCAAAGGTAGTGAACACCACGCAAAGAGTAGTGAACACCACGTCAAGAGTAGGGAACACCACGCCAAGGGTAGTGAGCACCACGCCATGGGTAGTGAACACCATGCTAAGGGTAGGGAACACCACGCCAAGGGTAGTGAACAACATGCCAAGGGTAGTGAACCCCACGCATTGGGTAGTGAACACCACACTAAGGGTAGTGAACACCACGCCAAGGGTAATGAACACCACATCAATGGTAGTGAGCACTACGTCAAGGGTAGTGAACACCACACAAATGGTAATGAACACCACGCCAAGGGTAGTGAACACCACATCAAGGTTTGTGAAAACCATGCTAAGGGTAGTGAACACTATGCCAAGGATAGTGAACACCATGCCAAGGGTGGTGAACACCACGCCAGGGGTAGTGAACACCACGCCAAGGGTAGTGAACACCAAATCAAGGGTTGTGAAAACCAAGCTAAGGGTAGTGAACACCAGTCGAAGGGTAGTAAACACCATGCCACGGGTAGTGAACACCACACCAAGAGTAGTGAACATTACGCCAAGGGTAGTGAACACCACGCCAAGTTCAGTGAACACCAAACCAAGGGTAGTGAACACAACGCCAAGGGTAGTGAACACCACGCTATAAGTAGTGAACACCACGCTAAGGGTAGGGAACACCACGCCAAGGGTAGTGAACACCACGCCAAGTGTAGTGAACACTACGCCAAGGGTAGTGAACACCACGCTATAAGTAGTGAACACCACGCTAAGGGTAGGGAACACCACGCTAAGGGTAGTGATCACCACGCCAAGGGTAGTGAACACTATTCCAAGGGTAGTGAACACCATGCCAAGGGTAGTGAACACCACGCCCAGGGTAGTGAACACCACTCCAAGGGTAGTGAACACCACTCCAAGGGTAGTGAACACTACTCCAAGGGTAATGAACACCACGCCAAGGGTAGTGAACACCGCGCCAAGGGCAGTGAACACCACGCTAAGGATAGTGAACACCACGCCAAGGGTAGTGAACACTAAGCGAAGGGTAGTGAACACCACGCTAAGGGTAGTGAACACCACGTTAAGGGTAGTGAACACCAGGCCAAGGGTAGTGAACACCATGCCAATGGTAGTGAACACTAAGCGAAGGGTAGTGAACACCAAGCCAAGGGTAGTGAACACCACGCAAAGGGTAGTGAACATGACGCAAAGGGTAGTGAACACCACGCCAAGGGTAGTAAACACCACGCCATGGGTAGTGAACACCACGCTAAGGGTAGGGAACACTACGCCAAGGGTAGTGAACACCACGTGAAGGGTAGTGAACACCACTCCAAGGGTAGTGAACACTATTCCAAGGGTAGTGAATACCATGCCAAAGGTAGTGAACACAACGTCCAGGGTAGTGAACACCACGTGAAAGGTAGTGAACACCACTCCAAGGGAAGTGAACACCACGCCAAGGGTAGTGAACACCACGCCAAGGGTAGTGAACACCACATCAAGGTTTGTGAAAACCATGCTAAGGGTAGTGAACACTATGCCAAGGATAGTGAACACCATGCCAAGGGTGGTGAACACCACGCCAGGGGTAGTGAACACCACGCCAAGGGTAGTGAACACCAAATCAAGGGTTGTGAAAACCAAGCTAAGGGTAGTGAACACCAGTCGAAGGGTAGTAAACACCATGCCACGGGTAGTGAACACCACGCCAAGGGTAATGAACACCAGGCGAAGAGTAGTGAACACCATGCCAGTGGTAGTGAACACCACGCGAAGGGTGATGAACACCACGCCAAGGGTAGTGAACACCACGCCAAGGGTAGTGAACACAACGCTAAGGGTAGTGAACACCATGCCAAGGGTAGTGAACAGCATGCCAAGGGTAGTGAACACCTCGCCAAGGGTAGTGAACACCACGCCAAGAGTAGTGAACACCACGCCCAGGGTAGTGAACACCACGCTAAGAGTAGTGAACACCACGCCCAGGGTAGTGAACACCAAGTTAAGAGTAGTGAACACCACGTCATGGGTAGTGAACACCAATCCAAGGGTAGTGAACACCACACCAAGAGTAGTGAACATTACGCCAAGGGTAGTGAACACCACGCCAAGTTCAGTGAACACCAAACCAAGGGTAGTGAACACAACGCCAAGGGTAGTGAACACCACGCCAAGTTCAGTGAACACCACGCAACGTTCAGTGAGTACCACGTCAAGGGTAGTGAACACCACACGAAGGGTAGTGAACACAACGCCAAGTGTAGTGAACACTACGCCAAGGGTAGTGAACACCACGCTATAAGTAGTGAACACCACGCTAAGGGTAGGGAACACCACGCCAAGGGTAGTGAACACCACGCCAAGTGTAGTGAACACTACGCCAAGGGTAGTGAACACCACGCTATAAGTAGTGAACACCACGCTAAGGGTAGGGAACACCACGCTAAGGGTAGTGATCACCACGCCAAGGGTAGTGAACACTATGCCAAGGGTAGTGAACACCATGCCAAGGGTAGTGAACACCACGCCCAGGGTAGTGAACACCACTCCAAGGGTAGTGAACACCACTCCAAGGGTAGTGAACACTACTCCAAGGGTAATGAACACCACGCCAAGGGTAGTGAACACCACGCCAAGGGCAGTGAACACCACGCTAAGGATAGTGAACACCACGCCAAGGGTAGTGAACACTAAGCGCAGGGTAGTGAACACCACGCTAAGGGTAGTGAACACCACGTTAAGGGTAGTGAACACCAGGCCAAGGGTAGTGAACACCATGCCAATGGTAGTGAACACTAAGCGAAGGGTAGTGAACACCAAGCCAAGGGTAGTGAACACCACGCAAAGGGTAGTGAACATGACGCAAAGGGTAGTGAACACCACGCCAAGGGTAGTAAACACCACGCCATGGGTAGTGAACACCATGCCATGGGTAGTGAACACCACGCCAAGGGTAGTGAACACCACGCTAAGGGTAGTGAACACCACGCTAAGGGTAGGGAACACTACGCCAAGGGTAGTGAACACCACGTGAAGGGTAGTGAACACCACTCCAAGGGTAGTGAACACTATTCCAAGGGTAGTGAACACCATGCCAAAGGTAGTGAACACCACGTCCAGGGTAGTGAACACCACGTTAAAGGTAGTGAACACCACTCCAAGGGAAGTGAACACCACGCCAAGGGTAGTGAACACCACGCCAAGGGTAGTGAACACCATCCCAAGGATAGTGAACACCACGCCAATGGTATTGAACACCACGGTAAGGGTAGTGAACACAATGCCAAGGGTAGTGAACACCATGTCAATGGTAGTGAACACTAAGCGAAGGGTAGTGAACACCAAGCCAAGGGTAGTGCACACCAACCAAAGGGTAGTGAACATGACGCCTAGGGTAGTGAATACCACGCCAAGGGTAGTAAACACCACGCCATGCGTAGTGAACACCATGCCATGGGTAGTGAACACCTCGCCAAGGGCAGTGAACACCACGCCAAGGTTGGTAAACACCACGCCAAGGTTAGTGAAGCCCACGCCAAGGGTAGTGAACATGACGTCATGGGTAGTGAACACCACGTTAAGGGTAGTGAACACCACGCCAAGAGTAGTGAAGAACATGCCAAGGGTAGTGATCACCACGCCAAGGGTAGTGAACACCACGCCATGGGTAGTGAACACCATGCAATGGGTAGTGAACCCTACGGCAAGTTCAGTGAACATCACGCTATGGGTAGTGAACACCACGCCAAGGGTAGTGAATACCACGGCAAGAGTTGTGAACACCACGCTAAGGATAGTGAACACCACGCTAAGGATAGTGAACACCACGTCAAGGATAGTGAACACCACGCCTTGGATAGTAAACACAACTCCAAGGATAGTGAACACCACGCTAAGGATAGTGAACATAACGCCTAGTTCAGTGAACACCACGCCAAGGATAGTAAACACCACTCCAAGGATAGTGAACACCACGCCAAGTTCAGTGAACACCACGCCAAGGTTAGTGAACACCACGACAAGGATAGTGAAAACCACGCCAAGGATTGTGAACACCACGCCAAGGATAGTGAACCCCACACAAGGATAGTGAACACTACGGCAGGGATAGTGAACACCACACCAAGGGTAGTGAACACCACGCCAAGGATAGTGAACACCACGCCAAGGATAGTAAACACTACGCTAAGGATAGTGAACACCACACCAAGGGTAGTGAACACCAAGCTAAGGTTAGTGAACACCACGCCAAGGATAGTGAACACCACGCCAAGGATAATAAACACTACATCAAGGATAGTGAACACCACGCCAAGGATAGTGAACACCACGCCAAGGATAGTGAGCACCACACTATGGATAGTGAACACCACACCAAGGGTAGTGAACACCAAGCTAAGGATAGTGAACACCACGCCAAGCATAGTGAACACCACACAAAGGATTGTGAACACCACGCCAAGGATAATAAACACTACATCAAGGATAGTGAACACCACGCCAAGGATAGTGAACACCACGCCAAGGATAGTGAGCACCACACTAAGGATAGTGAACACCACGCCAAGGATAGTGAACATAACACTAAGGATAGTGAACACCACACTTAGGATAGTGAACACCACACTAAGGATAGTGAACATAACACTAAGGATAGTGAACACCACACTAAGGATAGTGAACATAACACTAAGGATAGTGAACACTACGCTAAGGATAGTGAACACCAAACCAAGGGTCGATGAAAAGAAAACATCAATATTATGGTGCTTTTATTTTAACTAATTTGTTCGTCACATTTTTAACGTATTGCTCGACTACGTAAATTGTGATGTATTAGGAGTAGGCCACTATCTCCAGAGGAAGATCACATCTCGAGAAGATCACATCTCGAGAAGATCACATCTCAGGAAGATCACATCTCGAGAAGATCACATCACAGGAAAATCACATCTTGGGGAAATCACATCTCGTGAAGATCGCATCTCCAGAAGATCACATTCAAAGAAGATCACATCTCCAGTAGATAACATCTCCAGAAGATCACATTTGCAGAAGATCACATTCCCAGAAGATCACATCTCCAGAAGATAACATCTCCAGAAGATCACATCACCAGAAGATCATATCACGAGAAGATCACATCTCCAGAAGATCACATCTCGAGAAGATCACATCTCCAGAAGATCACATTCCCAGAAGATCACATCTCAAGAAGATAACTTCTCCAGAAGATCACATCACCAGAAGATCACATCACGAGAAGATCACATAACAGAAGATCACATCTCCAGAAGATCACATCTCAAGAAGATAACATCTCGAGATCACATCTCGAGAAGATCACATCTCGAGAAGATCACATCACCAGAAGATCACATCTCGAGAAGATTACATCTCGAGAAGAACACATCTCGAGAAGATCGCTTCTCGAGAAGATCACATCTACAGAAGATCACATCACCAGAAGATCACATCTCCAGAAGATCACATCTCGAGATGATCACATCTCCAGAAGATCACATCACCAGAAGATTACATCTTGAGAAGACCACATCACCAGAAGATCACATCCCCAGAAAATCACATCTCCAGAAGATCACATCTCCAGAAGATCACATCTCGAGAAGATCACATCTCGAGAAGATCACATCTCGAGAAGATCACATCCCCAAAGGATCACATCTCCAGAAGATCACATCTCGAGAATATCATATCTCTAGAAGTTATCACATCTCCGGAAAATCACATCTCGAGAAGATCACATCTTCAGAAGATCACATCTCCAGAGGAAGATCACATCTCCAGAAGATCACATCTCGAGAAGATCACATCTCTAGAAAATCCCGTCTCCAGAAGATCACGTCTCCAGAACATCACATCTACAGATGATCACATCTCCAGAAGATCACATCTCCAGAATATCACATCTCGGGAACATCACATCTCTAGAAGATCACATCACTAGAATATAACATCTCCAGATGATCACATCTCCAGAAGATCACATCACCAGAAGATCATATCTCGAGAAGATCAAACCTCCAGAAGATCACATCTCCAGAACATCACATCACCAGAAGATCACATCCTTACAAGATCACATCCCCAGAAGATCACATCTCCATAAGATCACATCTACAGAAGATCACATCTCCAGAAGATCACATCTCCAGAAGATCACATCACCAGAAGATCACATCTCCAGATGATCTCATCTCCAGAAGATCATATCACCAGAAGATCACATCTCGAGAAGATCACATCTCCAAAAATCACATCTCGAGAAGAACACATTACCAGAAGATCACATCCCCAGAAGATCACATCCTTAGAAGATCACATCCCCAGAAAATCACATCTCCATAACATCATATCTACAGAAGATCACATCTCCAGAAGATCACATCTCCAGAAGATCACATCACCAGAAGATCACATCTCCAGGTGATCACATCTCCAGAAGGTCATATCACCAGAAGATCACATCCCCAGAAGATCACATCTCCAGAAGATCACATCTTGAGAAGATCACATCTCCAGAGGGTCACATCTCCAGAAGATCACATCTCCAGAAGATCACATCTCCAGATGATCACATCTCCAGAAGATCACATCACCAGATGATTACGTCTCGAGAAGATCACATCCCCAGAAGATCACATCCCCGGAAGATCACATCCTTAGAAGATCACATCCCCAGAAGATCACATCTCTATAAGATCACATCTACAGAAGATCACATCTCCAGAAGATCACATCTCCAGAAGATCACATCACCAGAAGATCACATCTCCAGATGATCACATCTCCAGAAAATCATATCACCAGAAGATCACATCTCGAGAAGATCACATCTCCAAAAATCACATCTCCAAAAATCACATCTCGAGAAGATCACATCCCCAGAAGATCACATCACCAGAAGATCACATCCCCAGAAGATCACATCCTTAGAAGATCACATCCCCAGAAGATCACATCTCCATAAGATCACATCTACAGAAGATCACATCTCCAGAAGATCACATCTCCAGAAGATCACATCACCAGAAGATCACATCTCCAGGTAATCACATCTCCAGAAGATCATATCACCAGAAGATCACATCCCCAGAATATCACATCTCCAGAAGATCACATCTTGAGAAGATCACATCTCCAGAGGGTCACATCTCCAGAAGATCACATCTCCAGAAGATCACATCTCCAGATGATCACATCTCCAGAAGATCACATCACTGGTCAATATGCCAATTACTGAGAGCGGCGATGGAACACATTTTGCCCAAACCCCCCTGCAGTTTTCAAAATATCCCAAACATCCCAAATTCGACGCTTGAGCCATATTTTGGAGCCAAATTCTTGCTCTCTGCACGTATTCGAAGTTTTAAATAACGATTTTTTTCCGAAAATAGGCCAATAACTGGGAGCAGCAATAGGTCACATTTTACCCAAACCCCCCTCCAGTTTTCAAAATATCCCAAACATTCTAAATTCGACGCTTAAGCCATATTTTGGAGTCAAATTCTGGCTATCTGCACGTATTCGCTGTTTGAAATTACTACTTTTAATACTGAAAATATGCCAATTACTGAGAGCTGCGATGGGTCACATTTTGCCTAACCCCCCCCCCCTCGCTTGCAGTTTTCAAAATATCCCAAACATCCCAAATTCGACGCTTGAGCAATATTTTGAAGCCAAATTCTGGCTCTCTGCACGTGTTAGTAGTTTTAATTTACCATATTTTATACCGAAAAATATGTCAATTACTGAGAGCGGCGACGGGTCACATTTTGCCCAAACCCCCCTGCAGTTTTCAAAATATCCCAAACATCCCAAATTCGACCCTTGAGCCATATTTTAGAGCCAAATTCTGGCTCTCTGCACGTATTCGCAGTTTGAAATTACGAATTTTTATACCGAAAATATGCCAATTACTGAAAGCGGCGATGGATCACATTTTGCCCAAACCCTCCCTTTAGTTCTCAAAATATCCCAAACATCCCAAATTCGACGCTTGAGCCCTATTTTGCAGCCAAATTCTGGCCCTCTGCACGTATTCGCAGTTTGAATATACGATTTTTTTTACCAAAAATATGCCAATTACTGAGAGAGGCGATGGGTCACATTTTGCCCAAACCCCCCTGCAGCTTTCAATATATTATAAACATCCCAAATTCGACGCTTGAGCCATATTTTGGAGCCAAATTCTGGCTCTCTGCACGCATTCGCAGTATGAAATTACGACTTTTTATACCGAAAATGTGCCAATTTCTTGAATGCAGCGATGGATCACATTTTGCCCTAACCCTCCCTGCTGTTTTCAAAATATCCCAAACATCCCAAATTCTACACTTGAGCCATATTTTGGATCCAAATTCTGGCTCTCTGCACGTATTCGCAGTTTGAAATTACGACTTTTTTTACAGAAAATAGGCCAATTACTGAAGGTCAGGTCAGGTCAGGTTGAGTCAGGTCAGGTTGAGTCAGGTCAGGTTGCGTCAGATCAGGTTGCGTCAGGTCAAGGGTTATCAGGTCATTTTGCGTCAGGTCAGGTAGCATCAGGTCAGGTTGCGTCAGGTAAGGTTGCGTCAGGTCAGATTGTGTCAGGTCAGGTTGCGTCAGGTCAGGTAGCGTCAGGTCAGGTCTGGTTGCGTCAGGCTAGGTTGCGTCAGGTCAGGTTGCGTCAGGTCAGGTTGCGTCAGGTCAGGTTGCGTCAGGTTAGGTTGCGTCAGGTCAGGTTGCGTCAGGTCAGGTAGGGTCAGGTTAAGTTGCGTCAGGTCAGGTTGCGTCAGGTCAGGTTGCGTACAGGTCAGGTTGCGTCAGGTCAGGTAGCGTCAGGGCAGATAGCGTCAGGTCAGGTCAGGTTGCGTCAGGTTAGGTGGCGTCAAGTCAGGTAGCGTCAGGTCAGGTTGCGTCAGATCAGGTTGAGTCAGGTCAGGTAGCGTCAGGTCAGGTTGCATCAGGTCAGGTTCCGTCAGGTCAGGTAGTGTCAGGTCAGGTTGTATCAGGTCAGGTCAGGTTGCGGCAGGTCAGGTTGCGTCAGGTCAGGTTGCGTCAGGTTAGATGTCATTACCTAAACCATGACTGACATATGAAGGTGATAGTATCTGTGTTCCAGTAACATGTGTGAGAGAATCCTTGTGAACCACATTTATTCCTGATAGAGTCTGTACGTACCAGAAATATCGAAGTTTAACTGTTTTACGATATATAATGAGATAAAGAGAAAGATATGTATAGAGAGAGAAAGACATGGAGACAGAGAGAGTAAGCCACACAAGCACACATATACTCAAACTGAGACATATATGAAAGTTTTACGTGTTCATTGTTGACTGAAAATCCGGAATTCTAGGTTCGATTACCAGTGGCTGCAGAAATGGCTTGGGCACATTTCCTCTCACCTAATGCAGCTGTTCACCTAGCAGTAAATATGAACCCAGTACTTAGTCAGCATGTTGGGGGTTGTATCGTGGGGTAGGGTAGTAATTGGACCTACTAAGCCGTTCACGACATAAAATGTTTGGGCACATTTCCTCTCATTAAATGCATCTGTTCACCTAGCAGTAAATTGGTAGCCAGGAGTTAGTCAGCATGTTGTGAACTGGTATCATGGGAGAGCGAGAGAGGCAGAAATACAGAGAAAGAAACAGGCATAACATACAAAGTCAGAAAGAGAACAGAAGAGAGGAAGATCAGAGGAAGATGAGAGAGAGAGACAGCGAGAGAACGGCAACAGCCTTTTTGTATAAATTAGCTGTCCTCACTCCTACTCTGCAGATAAGGAGAAAAAACTCTTACAATGTTGATTGCCCTTTTTTCTAACTAATAGCTTACCACAATTCCTACAACTTCTCTCACAAAGTGAAAATAGTCCCTTTCAGTACCATAAAAGTTAGTAAATTATTAACCTTCATGAGTCAAAAAAACACTTGAGTTTCTCTCTTTAAATTTTACTTCCGTGTATATTAATTTAAATGCCGAAAAATGCCCTCAATATTGTCTAAGTTATCAACGTGTTGGTCTCCTTCTGGGCTTCACACTCCCCCTTCAGCTTCCAGTCAAGATGTCATCCTCCTCCTCCTCCCCAAATAGCCCAAACAAAAACCCATCCACGCCAGGCAAATTTACGTCGGAGCTTTACCCTGTTTATTAACGCCCAAATACAATAATTACAGATATTATTTACTCAAACGTATCAAAGTTAACTGTTGCAGCCAAATATATATTTTGTTCAGCTGGAATATTGGAGCATTAAACCGCCGACGACATGTTACCAAATTACTCAATATAAATATAAGAACCAGCTTTGGAAAACTTGGCGACCCCAGAATGGCCTAGTCGGATGGGAATCTGTTCTCATGAGAACTGACGTGTGTTCGAGTCTGTCAAAACGGTGTAACTACAGGGCACAGATTTGTGTGTGTCCCGTCCTGTAGCTGCGTCCGTCCATCTCGACTGTGAGGTCTCTGGGTAGCTAAAACTTGACCTGACCTGACCTGACCCTGGGATGTGGGGAAGGGTGGAAGTCCGGGGGCCCACGGACCCACACCTGGACCCGAGTTAGATTAGGTAAGGCGAGGTCAGGTCGTGTCGGGTCAGGTCGTGTCTATATAATAAAATAAATAATATATAATATCTGTAATCTAATATCAAATGTAATGTAATTTAATGTAATATCTAATGTAATCTGTATATCTAATTTAATGTAATATCTAATGTAATCTGTATATCTAATGTAATGTATATTTAATGTAATATATATGTATAATGTCTATATAATAAAATAAATAATATATATGTATAATGTCTATATAATAAAATAAATAATATGTCTATATCTAATGTCTGTAATGTAATATCTAATGTAATGTAATGTAATATCTAATGTAATGTAATGTAATATCTAATGTAATGTAATATCTAATATAATGTAATGTAATGTAATCTAATGTAATAATCTAATGTAATCTGTATGTCTAATGTAATATAATGTATATAATGTAATATGTATATGTAATGTATATAATGTAATATGTATATGTAATGTATATAATGTAATATGTATATGTAATGTATATAATGTAATATGTACATGTAATGTAATGTATATGTAATGTAATGTATATGTATATGTATAATGTAATATGTATATGTATATGTAATATATAAATGTATATGTATATGTAATGTATATGTATATACATATCTATATTAGTATATTTTGGTAGCAGTCTTTCCTGTAGACATATATTATTAAATATGACCGAAAAAGTAAGATTAATAATTCTAACACGAATTTTCTCAATCTTTCGTACATTATGTTTCACTGTTGGAGGTAAATCAAAAATCACTTCTCCAAAATTCATTTTTATTTCTAGTCTGACGCGACACGGGCGCGTTTCGTAAAACTTATTACATTTTCAAAGACTTCACAAATACACAACTGATTAGAACTTGCGTTTCCCTGATTTTATATCTACATTTGAGTGAGGTGGGAAGGGTGATGTGGCATTACATTTGAGTGAGGTGGGAAGGATGATGTGGCATTAACACAAGACAGAACACTAGAGGATATTAATAGGGTATTAAAAGTATCAACACAAGACAGAACAGAAACAATGGGTATTGAATAGAAGTGTTTGTAGAAAGCCTATTGGTCCATATTTCTTGATGCTTCTATATTGGAGCGGAGTCTTGAGGTGGGTAGAATATAGTTGTGCAATAATTGGCTGTTGATTGCTGGTGTTGACTTCTTGATGTGTAGTGCCTCGCAAACGTCAAGCCGCCTGCTATCGCTGTATCTATCGATGATTTCTGTGTTGTTTACTAGGATTTCTCTGGCGATGGTTTGGTTATGGGAAGAGATTATATGTTCCTTAATGGAGCCCTGTTGTTTATGCATCGTTAAACGCCTAGAAAGAGATGTTGTTGTCTTGCCTATATACTGGGTTTTTTGGAGCTTACAGTCCCCAAGTGGGCATTTGAAGGCATAGACGACGTTAGTCTCTTTTAAAGCGTTCTGTTTCGTGTCTGGAGAGTTTCTCATGAGTAGGCTGGCCGTTTTTCTGGTTTTATAGTAAATCGTCAGTTGTATCCTCTGATTTTTGTCTGTAGGGATAACGTTTCTATTAACAATATCTTTCAGGACCCTTTCCTCTGTTTTATGAGCTGTGGAAAAGAAGTTCCTGTAAAATAGTCTAATAGGGGGTATAGGTGTTGTGTTAGTTGTCTCTCGGAGGTTGCATGGCTTTTCACTTTCCTTCTGATGATGTCTTCGATGAAACCATTGGAGAAGCCGTTATTGACTAGAACCTGCCTTACCCTACAGAGTTCTTCGTCGACTTGCTTCCATTCTGAGCTGTGGCTGAGAGCACGGTCGACGTATGCGTTAACAACACTCCTCTTGTACCTGTCAGGGCAGTCGCTGTTGGCATTTAGGCACATTCCTATGTTTGTTTCCTTTGTGTAGACTGCAGTGTGGAAACCTCCGCCCTTTTCCATGACTGTTACATCTAGAAAAGGCAGCTTCCCATCCTTTTCCGTCTCGTAAGTGAAACGCAGCACGGAACTCTGCTCAAATGCCTCCTTCAGCTCCTGCAGATGTCTGACATCAGGTACCTGTGTAAAAATGTCGTCAACATACCTGCAGTATATGGCCGGTTTCAGGTTCATGTCGACTAAGACTTTTTGCTCGATGGTACCCATGTAGAAGTTTGCAAACAGGACACCTAGGGGAGAACCCATGGCGACCCCATCTACTTGCTTATACATGTGCCCATCCGGGCTCAAGAAGGGTGCCTCTTTAGTACAAGCTTGGAGTAGTTTCCTCAGAATACTTTCTGGCATGTCAAGATGTAATGTACGAAAGATTGAGAAAATTCGTGTTAGAATTATTAATCTTACTTTTTCGGTCATATTTAATAACATATCTATATATATATAATGTCTATATACTAAAATAAATAATATGTCTATATCTAATGTCTCTAACCTAATATCTAATGTAATGTAATGTAATCTGTATATCTAATGTAATGTATATATATAATGTTTATAAAATAAATAAAAAATTAAAAAATAAAAATAAAATAAATAAAAATGAAAAAATAAAGCGCCGAATGAATCGTAAATCGTCGGGTAAATCGTCGGGTAAATCGTCGGATAATTTTTACCCGTGTAAAAACGGGTAAACCCGACAGGTAAACCCGACGGGGTTTACCCGTCGTGTAAGTCGTCGAATAAATAAAATAAAATAGTCGAAAATCTGTTCTCATGATAACTGAGGTGTAAACTGTAAATTAAACATGTCGGGTAAACTGTCAGGGTAAAGCGTCGGGTAAACCGTCGGGTAAACTGTCAGGGTAAAGCGTCGGGTAAACCGTCGGGTAAACCGTCGGGAAAACGTCGGATAAATCGTCGGGTAAACGTCGGATAAAGCGTCGGGTAAAGCGTGAAAGACCCCTGCCAGTGTGTTGCTGGAGACCCCTGCCAGTGTGTTGCTGGAGACCCCTGCCAGTGTGTTGCTGGAGACCCCTGCCAGTGTGTTGCTGGAGACCCCTGCCAGTGTGTTGCTGGAGACCCCTGCCAGTGTGTTGTTGGAGACCCCTGCCAGTGTGTTGCTGGAAACCCCTGCCAGTGTGTTGCTGGAGACCCCTGCCAGTGTGTTGCTGGAGACCCCTGCCAGTGTGTTGCTGAAGACCCCTGCCAGTGTGTTGCTGGAAACCCCTGCCAGTGTGTTGCTGGAGACCTCTGCCAGTGTGTTGCTGGAGACCCCTGCCAGTGTGTTGCTGGAGACCCCTGCCAGTGTGTTGCTGGAGACCCCTGCCAGTGTGTTGCTGGAAACCCCTGCCAGTGTGTTGCTGGAGACCCCTGCCAGTGTGTTTCTGGAGACCCCTGCAAGTGTGTTGCTGGAGACCCCTGCCAGTGTGTTGCTGGAAACCCCTGCCAGTGTGTTGCTGGAGACCCCTGCCAGTGTGTTGCTGGAGACCCCTGCCAGTGTGTTGCTGGAGACCCCTGCCAGTGTGTTGCTGGAGACCCCTGCCAGTGTATATATATACATATATATATATATATATATATATATATATATATATATATATATATATATATATTTATATATATATATATATATATATATATATATATATATATATATATATATATATATATATATATATATATATATATATATATATATATGTCGTACCTAGTAGCCAGAACTCACTTCTCAGCCTACTATGCAAGGCCCGATTTGCCTAATAAGCCAAGTTTTCATGAATTAATTGTTTTTCGACTACCTAACCTACCTAACCTAACCTAACCTAACTTTTTCGGCTACCTAACCTAACCTAACCTATAAAGATAGGTTAGGTTAGGTTAGGTAGGATTGGTTAGGTTCGGTCATATATCTACGTTAATTTTAACTCCAATAAAAAAAATTGACCTCATCCCTTATGAAATGGGTAGCTTTATCATTTCATAAGAAAAAAAATAGAGAAAATATATTATTTTATGAAAACTTGGCTTATTAGGCAAATCGGGCCTTGCATAGTAGGCCGAGAAGTGCGTTCTGGCTACTAGGTACGACATATATATATATATATATATATATATATATATATATATATATATATATATATATATATATATATATATTTATATATATATATATATATATATATATATATATATATATATATATATATATATATATATATATATATAATTTTTTTTTTATATTTTCGGTTTAAAAAGACGTAATTTCAAACTGCGAATACGTGCAGAGAGCCAGAATTTGGCTCCAAATTATAGTTAACGAGTCGAACTTGGAATGTTTGGGATATTTTGAAAACTGCAGGGGGGGTTTGGGCTTTCGGCCCGCCTCTCAACTGTCAATCAACCAATTATTACTAACTAATAAAAAACATTCTACACACACATACCCAGGAAGCAGCCCGTAACAGGTGTCTTACGCCCAGGTACATATTTACTGCTTGGTAACAGGGGCATCAGAATGATAGCAACTCTGTTGATTTCCGTTTGTTTCATCACCGGGGGATCGCATGAGCTAGGATTACGAGTCGAGAGCGACGTCCACTCAGCTATAAAGCCCCCTAGTTTGTGTATTGGTGCAAAAGATAATTTGGGAGAGGTTAGGGGAAAGGAAGGATGTTTGGTGGCCTTGAAGGCTTTGGAGGGGAGGGGGGTTGCCAGTTATGAATTTAAATTTTTATTTTTTTTTATTTTTGGATATATATGCAAAAGACGTTGCGAGATGTAGTAAGAAAAGTTTTTCTGACTGAGGTTAGGTACTGTCTGATTGACTTGTATGTTAGGAAAAAGAATACTTATTAGAAACTTAGATGATCTTTTGAAATGTTGCTTAGCAAATAGTTGCAAATTACTGTGTAAGAAGTCTATGGTTACCCTACCCTAAACAAACACACGTGAGCACAATTAGTCCACGGGATTTAGAGAGAGTGAGAGTGAACAGGGAAATAGTAACAAAAAATGTGACAATGAGGAGAAACTATGTCATTCAAACGTTAACCATATAAATTACAGTAACACTAACCGAGCGTCCACATACATATTCCAATCAATTTACATAAATAAACATCCACAAATATATATTCCTTTAAAATGGACACACGCAGATAGTTACAGTACACATGTCAGTTCAATTACTGGTACACATAAACACTCATAGCTGAACGTGTCTGTCGATCTTGACAATAGTACACATGGATACGCACACAAAACAGTCCATTATCAATTAATGTGTGTGTGTGTGTGTGTGTGTGTGTGTGTGTGTGTGTGTGTGTGTGTGTGTGTGTGTGTGTGTGTGTGTGTATGTGTGTATTTATTTTCTCCTTGTATTTACTATATGAATCTGCAGAATCGAGTTATTAGCTATTGGACCCAGCCTATCAAATATATGTATTTTTCCTTTTTTTATATCTACTGCATCTATTTCTCTCTAACACACACACACACACACACACACACACACACACACACACACACACACACACACACACACACACACACACACACACACACACACACACACACACACACACACACACACACACACACACACATACACACACACACACACACACACACACACACACACACACACACACACACACACACACACACACAAACACACACAAACTGGAGGCCTACCGTCTAAACGGAGAGAGTTCGTTGGTTATAATCCTAATGGTTCCATATCGAATCTCAGTTGATGCAATAGCAAATCGATAGATATTCTTTAACCTGATTAACCTGTTCACCGGCTCCCCTTCGACCGGAGAGCCGGTCAGCCGAGCGGACAGCACACTGGAATTGTAATCCTGTGATCCCGGGTTCGATTTCGGGCGCTGGCGAGAAACAATGGGCAGAGTTTCTTTCACCCTGTGCCCCTGTTACCTTGCAATAAAATAGGTACCTGGGTGTTAGTCAGCAGTCACGGGCAGCTTCCTGGGGGTGGAGGCCTGGTCGAGGACCGAACCGCGGAGACACTGACAGCCCCGAAAGTCATAATTTCAAACTGCGAATACGTGCAGAGAGCCAGAATATGGCTCCAAAATATGGCTCAAGCGTCGAATTTGGAATGTTTGCGATATTTTTGAAACTGCAGGGGGGGGGGGGGGAGGTTGGGCAAAATGTGACCCATCGCTGCACTCAGTAATTGGCATATTTTCGTTAGAAAATGTCGTAATTTCAAACTGCGGATACGTGCAGAGATTCAGAATTTGGCTCTAAAATATGGCTCAAGCGTCGAATTTGGGATGTTTGGGATATGTTGGAAACTGCAAGGGGGGTTTGGGCAAAATGTGACCTATCGCAGCTCTCAGTAATTTACATATTTTCGGTATAAAAAGTCGTAATTTCACACTGTGAATACATGAAAAGAGACAGAATTTGGCTCCAAAATGTGGCACAAGCGTCGAATTTGCGATGTTTGTGATATTTTAAAAACTGCAGGGAGTACTTGGGCAAAATGTGATTCATCGCAGCTTTCAGTAATTGGCATAATTTTGGTATAAAAAGACATAATTTCAAACTGCGAATACGTGCAGAGAGCGAGAATTTGACTCCAAAATATGGCTCAAGGTTCGAATTTTGGATGTTTTGGATATTTTGAAAACTGCAGGGGGATTTTGGGCAAAATGTGACCCATCGCCGCTCTCAGTAATTGGCATATTTTCGGTATAAAAAGTCGTAATTTCAAAATGCGAACACGTGCAGGGATCCAGAATTTGGCTCCAAAAAATGGCTCAAAGGTGGAATTTGGGATGTTTTGGATATCTTGAAAATTGCAGGGGGGGGGTATGGGCAAAATGTGACCCATCGCTGCACTCAGTAATTGGCATATTGTCGATATGAAAAGACGTAATTTCAAACTACGAATACGTGCAGAGAGCCAGAATTTTACTCCAAAATATAGCTCAAGGGTCGAATTTGGGATGCTTATGATACTTTGAAAATTGCATGGGGGAGGGGGGGGGCTTGGGCAAAATGTGACCCTTCGCAGCTCTCAATAATTGGCCTATTTTCGGTATTAAATGTCGTAAATTCAATCTGCGAATTCGTGCAGAGAGCCAGAATTTGGCTCCAAAATATGGCTCAAGCTTCAAATTTGGGAAGTTTTGGATATTTTAAAAACTGCAGGGGGGTTTTGGGCAAAATGTGACCCATCGCCGCCATAAGTAATTGGCATATTTTCGGTATAAAAAGTAACTTCAAACTTCAAATTCATTTAGAGAGCCAGAATTTGACACCAAAATATGGCTCAAGCCTCGAATTTGGGATGTTTGGGATATTTTGAAAACTGCAGGGAGAGTTTGGTGAAAATGTGACCCATCGATGCTATCAGTAATTAATATATTTTCAGTATAAAAAGACGTAATTTCAAACTGCGAATATGTGCAGAGAGCGAGAATTTGACTCCAAAATATGGCTCAAGCGTCGAATTTGAGATTTTTGGGATATTTTAAAAACTGCAGGGAGTGTTTGGGCAAAATGTGATCCATCGCAGCTTTCAGTAATTAGCACATTTTTGGTATAAAAAGACGTAATTTCAAACTGCGAATACCTGCAGAGAGCGAGAATTTGACTCCAAAATATGGCTCAAGCGTCGAATTTGAGATGTTTGGGATACTTTTAAACCGCAGGGAGGGTTCGGGCAAAATGTGATCCATCGCCGCTTTCAGTAATTGGCATATTTTCGATATAAAAAGTCGTTTGCGGATATTTTGCGGATATTTTGGGATATAAAAGGATGTTTGCGATATTTTGAAAACTGCAAAAGGGGGGGGGGGCAAAATGTGACCCATCGCTGCACTCAGTAATGGCTTATTTTCTGAATAAAAAGTTTTAATTTCAAACTGCAAATACGCGCAGAGATCCAGAATTTGGCTCCAAAATATGGCTAAAGGGTCAAATTTGTGATGTTTGAGATATTTTGAAAACAGCAGGGGGGTTTGGGCAAAATGTTACCAATCGATGCTCTCAGTAATTGACATATTTCCGGTAAAAAAAAATCGTAATTTTAAACTCCAAATACGTGCAGAGAGCCAGTGTTTGACTGCAAAATATACCTCAAGGGTCGAATTTGCGATGTTTGGGATATTTTGAAAACTGCAGAGTGGGTTTGGGCAAAATGTGACCGATCGCTGCTATCAGTATTTAACATATTTTCGGTATAAAAATTCGTAATTTCAAACTGTGAATACGTGCAGAGAGCCAGAATTTGGCTCCAAAATATGGCCCAAGCGTCGAATTTGGGATGTTTGGGATATTTTAAAAACTGCATGGAGTGTTTAGGCAAAATGTGATACATCGCAGCTTTCAGTAATTGGCATTTTTTCGGTATAAAAAGTTGTAATTTCAAAATGCGAATACATGCAGAGAGCCAGAATTTGGCTCCAAAATATGTCTCATGGGTCGAATTTGGGATGTTTATGATACTTTGAAAATTGTATGAGGGAGGGGGGGGGGGGGCTTGGGCAAAATGTGATCCATCGCTGCTTTCAGTAATTGGCATATTGTCGGTATAAAAACACGTAATTTCAAATTGCGAATACGTGCAGAGACCCAGAATTTGGCTTCAAAATATGGCTCAAGGGTCGAATTTGGGATGTTTAAGATATTTTGAGAATTGCAGGGGGGTTTGGGCAAAATGTGACCCATCGCCGCTCTAAGTAACTGGCATATTTTCGGTATAAAAAGTCGTAATTTCAATCTGCGAATACGTGCAGAGACACAGAATTTGTCTCCAAAAATATGGCTCAAGCGTAGAATTTGGGATGTTTGGGATATTTTAAAAACTGCAGGGAGTGTTTGGGCAAAATGTGATCCATCGCAGTTTTTAATAATTGGCATATTTTCGGTATAAAAAGACGTAATTTCAAACTGCGAATACAAGGAGAGAGCGAGAATTTGACTAAAAAATATGGTTCAAGCTCGAATTTGGGATGTTTGGGGTACTTTGAAAACTGCAGGTAGGGTTCGGGCAAAATGTGATCCATCGCCGCTTTCTGTAATGGCTATTTTCGGTATAAAAATTCGTATTTTCAAACTGCGAATACTTGCAGAGATCCAGAATTTGCTAAAAAATATGGCTCAAGGGTCAAATTTGGGATGTTTGGGATATTTTGAAAACTGCAGGGGGGTTTGGGGAAAATGTTACCTATCAAGCTCTCAGTAATTGGCATATTTTCGGAATTTCAAACTGCGAATACGAGCAGAGAGCCAGAATTTGGCTTCAAAATATGGGTCAAGCGTCGAATTTGGGATGTTTTGGATATTTTGGAAACTGCAGGGGGGTTTGTGCAAAATGTGATCCATCGCAGCTTTCAATAATTTGCATATTTTCGGTATAAAAAGACGTAATTTCACACTGCGAATACGTGCAGAGAGCGATAATTTGGCTTCAAAATATGGCTCAAGGGTCGAATTTGGGATGTTTTGGATACTTTGAAAACTGCAGGAAGGGTTCGGGCAAAATGTGATCTATCGCCACTTTCAGTAATTGGCATATTTTCGCAGGGGTTTTCGGCAAAATGTGACCCATCGTCGCTCTCAGTAATTGGCATATTTTCGGTATAAGAAGTCGTAATTTCAAACTGCGAACACGTGCCGAGAGCCAGAGTTTGGCTCCAAAACATGGCTCAAGCTTCGAATTTGGGATGTTTTGGATATTTTGAAATCTGCAGGGGGTTTTGGGCAAAATGTGACCTATCGCCGCTCTCAGTAATTGGATTATTTTCGGTATAAAATGTCGTAATTTCAAACTGCTATTACGCAGAGAGCCAGAACTTGGCTCCAAAATATGGATCTAGCGTCGAATTTGGGATGTTTGGGGTATTTTGAAAACTGCAGGAAGGGTTCGGGCAAAATGTGATCCATCGCCGCATTCAGTAATTGACATATTTTCGGTATAAAAAGTCGTAGTTTCAAACTGCGAATACATGCAGACAAAATATGATCCATCGCCGCTTACAGTAATTGGCATATTTTCGGTATAAAAAGTTGTAATTTCAAAGAGCGAATACGTGCAGCAAACCAGAATTTGGAGGCTTAAGAGAGGGATGCAGAGGCTCAAGAGAATGATGCAGGGGCTCAAGAGTATGATGCAGAGGCTTGAGAGAGGGATGCAGAGGATCAAGAGGGAGATGCAGAGGCTTAAGAGAGGAATGCAGAGGCTGAATAGAATGATGCAGAGGCTTAAGAGAGGGATGCAGAGGCTTAAGAGAGTGATGTAGAGGCTCATGAGAGTGATGCAGAGGCTCAAGAGAGTGATAGAGAGGCTCAAGTGAGGGATGCAGAGGCTCAAGAGAGTGATTCGGAGGCTTACGAGAGTGATGCAGAGGATTAAGAGAGTGATGCAGAGGCTTAAGAGAGGGATGCAGGGGCTCAAGAGAGGGATGCAGATGCTCGAGTGAGGGATGCAGAGGCACAAGAGAGGGATGCAGAGGCTCTTGAGAGTGACGCAGAGCCTCAAGAGAGGGATGCAGAGGCTTAAGAGAGCGATGCAAAGGCTTAGGAGAGGGATGCAGTGGCCCATGAGAGGGATGCAGGAGTTCAAGTGAATGATGCAGACTCTCAAGAAAGGGATGCAGAGGCTTAAGAAAGTGATGCAGAGGCTCAAAAAAGGGATGCAGAGGCTTAAGAGAGGGATGCAGTGGCTTAAGAGAGTGATGCAAAGGCTCAGGACAGGGATGCAGAGGCTCATGAAAGGGATGCAGGAGTTCAAGAAAATGATGCAAAGGCTCAAGAAAGGGATGCAGAGGCTTAAGAGAGGAATGCAGAGGCTCAAGAGAGTGATGCAAAGGCTCAAGAGAGTGATGCAGAGGCTGAAGAGGGAGATGCAGAGGCTTAAGAGAGTGATGCAGAGCTTCAAGAGAGTGATGCAGAGGCACAAGAGAATGATGTAGAGGCTAAAGAGAGGGATGCAGAGGCTTAAGAGAATGATGCAGGGGCTCAAGAGAATGATGCAGAGGCTTAAGAGAGGGATGCAGAGGATCAAGAGAGTGATGCAGAGGCTTAAGAGAGGAATGCAGAGGTTGAAGAGAATGATGCAGAGGCTTAAGAGAGGGATGCAGAGGCTGAAGAGAATGATGCAGAGGCTTAAGAGAGGGATGCAGAGGCTCAAGTGAGGGATGAAAGTGAAGTAATTACTTCAAGTGAGGTAATATGATTACCTCAAGTGAGGTAATGAAAACACATTAATTTTTATCATTTGTATTGGAAACAACATCTTTATATGTCTTTTCTAGGATCGAAATAATACGAAACCTCGATTTATGATTTGAAGTTAAAATCCTCAAATTTGGAAAAATAGCGATTTTTTTAACGTTTTTCATGTAGTGTGATTTTACGTAAATATATTCGTTTTTACCAATATTTCGATAATTCTTCATGTTTTCTCATGATATGTGATTTGGCCATAAGTCTGAGAATTTCGCATAATATTGCATTTTTAAGTTTTCTTGCTTTTTGTTTTGTACTAAAAATCATTGAATTTAGCAGTATTTTGACGTTTATCATCCTCTTTTCCTTTATGTAATTTAAACAAAATATCATCGAATTAGGCAATATTTTGCCGTTTTTCCACGTTTTTGTGAATTTTCAGTTTATGGTTAATAATTCATTAAATATACGATAAAAATGATGCAAACACATAATTGATTAGAAATTAACGTTAAATACTTTTTCAATCAACTATTTGTTTCTCGATAAAATACTCAGTAAGATATTGAAAATGCGAGAAGTTCTGTTTTTATCGCATATATCGACGTTTCAGCCGGATAAGAGCGGTTTTACGTTTACATCTTCCGTCGGTAATATAAACGGAAAATCAGGAACATTTTAGTCAATTCTAATAAAAACATTGATTTTTTTCATTTGTATTGGAAACAACATTTTTATGTCTTTTCAGGAACATTTTTGTTAATTCTAATAAAAACACAATGATTTTTATCATTTGTATCGGAAACAACATTTTTATATGTCTTTTCTAGGATCTAAATAATACGAAACCTCGCTTTATGATCAAGGCTCAAGAGAGTGATGCAGAGGCTCAAGAGAATGATGTAGAGGCTTAAGAGAGGGAAGCAGAGGCTCAAGAGTATGATTCAGAGGCTCAAGAGAGTGATAGCAAGGCTCAAGAGAGTGATAGAGAGGCTCAAGAGAGTGATGCAGAGGCTCAAGAGAGTGATGCAGACGATCAAGAGAGTGCTGCAGAGGCTCAAGAGAGTGATACAGAGGCTCAAGAGAGTGATGCAGAGGCTCAAGAGAGTGATGCAGAGGATCAAGAGAGGGAAGCAGAGGCTTAAGAGAGTGATGCAGAGGCTGAAGAGAGTGATGCAGAGGCTCTAGAGAGTGATGCAGAGGCTTACGAGAGTGATGCAGAGGCTCAAGAGAGTGATGCAGAGGATCAAGAGAGGGAAGCAGAGGCTTAAGAGAGTGATGCAGAGGCTGAAGAGAGTGATCCAGAGGCTCGAGAGAGTTATGCAGAGGCCTCAAGAGAGGGATTCAGAGGCATAAGAGAGTGTGATGCAGAGGCTGAAGAGAGTGTTGCAGAGGCTCAAGAGAGGGATGAAGAGGCTGAAGAGAGTGATGCAGAGGCTCAAGAGAGGGATGCAGAGGGTCAAGAGAGTGATGCAGAGGCTTAAGAGAGTGAGGCAGAGGCTTAGTAGAGGGATGCAGAGGCTCCAGAGAGTAATGCAGAGGCTTAAGAGGGTGATGCAGAGGCTCAAGTGAGTGATGCAGAGGCTTGAGAGAGGGATGCAGGGGCTCAAGTGAGTGATGCAGAGGCACAAGAGAGAGTTGCAGAGGCTCTTGAAAGTGATGCAGAGGCTCAAGAGAGGGATTCAGAGGCTTAAGACAGTGATGCCAAGGCTCATAAGAGGGATGTAGAGGCTCATGAGAGGGATGCAGAAGTTCAAGAGAGAGATGCAGAGGCTCAAGAGAGTGATTCAGAGGATTACGAGAGTGATGCAGAAGCTTAAGAGAGTGATGCAGAGGCTCAAGAGAGGGATGCATGGGCTCAAGAGAGGGATGCAGTGGCTCAAGAGAAGGATGCAGGAGCTCAAGAGAGGGATGCAGAGGCTCAAGTGAGGGATGCAGAGGCACAAGAGAGGGATGCAGAGGCTCTTTAGAGTGACGCAGAGGCTCAGGAGAGGGATGCAGAGGCTCATGAGAGGGATGCAGGATTTCAAAAGAGTGATGCAGAGGCTCAAGAAAGGGATGCAGAGGCTTAAGAAAGTGATGCAGAGGCTCAAAAAAGGGATGCAGAGGCTTAAGATAGTGAGCAGAGGCTTAAGAGAGGGATGCAGAGGCTCATGAGAGTGATGCAAAGGCTCAAGAGTGTGATGCAGAGGCTGAAGAGAGTGTTGCAGAGGCTTACGAGAGGGATGCCGAGGCTGAAGAGAGTGATGCAGAGGCTGAAGAGACTGTTGCAGAGGCTGAAGAGAGTGTTGCAGAGGCTTAAGAGAGGGATGCAAAGGCTCAAGAGAGGGATGCAGAGGCTTAACAGAGTGATGCAGAGGCTGAAGAGAGTGATGCAGAGGCTTAAGCGAGGGATGCAGGGGCTCAAGAGAGGGATGCAGAGGCTCAAGAGAGGTATGCTGGGGCTCAAGAGAGGGATGCAGAGGCTCAAGTGAGGGATGCAGAGGCACAAGAGAGGGATGCAGAGGCTCTTGAGAGTGACGCAGAAGCTAAAGAGAGGGATGCAGAGGCTGAAGATAGTGATGCAAAGGCTCAAGAGAGGGATGCAGAGGCTCATGAGAGGGATGCAAAAGTTCAAGAGAGTGATGCAGAGGCTCAAGAAAGGGATGCAGAGGCTTACGAAAGTGATGCAGAGGCTCAAAAAAGGGATGCAGAGGCTTAAGAAAGTGAAGCAGAGGCTGAAGAGAGTGTTGCGGAGGCTTAAGAGAGGGATGCAGAGGCTCAAGAGAGTGATGCAAAGGCTCAAGAGAGTGATGCAGAGGCTGAAGAGAGTGTTGCAGAGGCTTAAGAGAGGGATGCAGAGGCTCAAGAGAGGGATGCAGAGGCTTAAGAGAGTGATACAGAGGCTAACGAGAGTGTTGCAGAGGCTTAAGAGAGGGATGCAGAGGCTCAAGAGAGTGATGCAAAGGCTCAAAGAGTGATGCAGAGGCTTAAGAGAGGGACGCAGAGGCTCAAGAGAGGCATGTTGAGGCTCAAGAGAGTGATGCAGATGCTCAAGAGAGTGATGCAGAGGCTGAAGAGAGAGATGCAGAGGCTTAAGAGAGTGATGCAGAGGTTCAAGAGAGTGATGCAGAGGCACAAGAGAATGATGTAGAGGCTTAAGAGAGGGATGCGGAAGCTCAAGAGAATGATGCAGAGGCTCAAGAGAGTGATAGAGAGGCTCAAGAGAGTGATGCAGACGATCAAGAGAATGATGCAGAGCCTCAAGAGAGTGATAGAGAGGCTCAAGAGAGTGATGCAGACGATCAAGAGAGTGATGCAGAGGCTCAAGAGAGTGATGGAGAGGTTCAAGAGAGGGATGCAGAGGCTCAAGAGAGTGATGCTGAGGCTTAAGAGAGTGATTCAGAGGCTTAGGAGAGGGAGGCAGTGGCTCAAGAGAGTAATGCAGAGACTTAAGAGGGTGATGCAAAGGCTCAAGAGAGTAATGCAGAAGCTTGAAAGAGGGATGCAGGGGCTCAAGAGAGTGATGCAGAGGTTCAAGAGAGTTATTGAGAGGCTTGAGAGAGTGATGCAGAGGCTTAAAAGAGTGATGCAGAGGCTTAAGAGAGGGATGCAGAGGCTCAAGAGAGGGATGAAGAGGCCCAAGAGAGGGATGCAGAGGCTCAAGAGAGGGATGCAGAGGCTCATGTGAGGGATGCAGAGGCACAAGAGAGGGATGCAGAGGCTCTTGAGAGTGATGCAAAGGCTCAAGAGAGAGATGCAGAGGCTAAAGAGAGTGATGCAAAGGCTCAAGAGAGGGATACAGGAGTTCAAGAGAGGGATGCAGAGGCTCAAGAGAGTGATTCAGAGGCTTACGAGAGTGATGCAGAGGCTTAAGAGAGTGATGCATAGGCTTAAGAGAGGGATGCAGGGGCTCAAGAGAGGGATGCAGAGGCTCAAGAGAGGGATGCAGGGGCTCAAGAGAGGGATGCAGAGGCTCAAGTGAGGGATGCAGAGGCACATGAGAGGGATGCAGAGGCTCTTGAGAGTGATGCAGAAGTTCTAGAGAGTGATGCAGAGGCACCAGAGAATGATGTCGAGGCTTAAGAGAGGGATGCAAAGGCTTAAGAGAGTAATGGAGAGGCTCAAGAGAGTGATGCAGAGGCTCAAGAGAGTGATTTAGAGGCTTACGAGAGTGATGCAGAGGCTTATGAGAGTGATGCAGAGGCTGAAGAGAGGGATGCAGAGGCTCAAGAGAGGGATGCAGAGGCTCAAGAGAGGGATGCAGGGGCTCAAGAGAGGGATGCAGAGGCTCAAGTGAGGGATGCAGAGGCACAAGAGAGGGATGCAGAGGCTCTTGAGATTGACGCAGAGGCTCAAGAGAGGGATGCAGAGGCTTAAGAGAGGGATGCAGAGGCTTAAGAGAGGGATGCAGGGGCTCAAGAGAGGGATGCAGAGGCTCAAGAGAGGGATGCAGGGGCTCAAGAGAGGGATGCAGAGGCTCAAGTGAGGGATGCAGAGGCACATGAGAGGGATGCAGAGGCTCTTGAGAGTGATGCAGAAGTTCTAGAGAGTGATGCAGAGGCACCAGAGAATGATGTAGAGGCTTAAGAGAGGGATGCAAAGGCCCAAGAGAGTAATGGAGAGGCTCAAGAGAGTGATGCAGAGGCTCAAGAGAGGGATGCAGAGGCTCAAGAGAGGGATGCAGGGGCTCAAGAGAGGGATGCAGAGGCTCAAGTGAGGGATGCAGAGGCACAAGAGAGGGATGCAGAGGCTCTTGAGATTGACGCAGAGGCTCAAGAGAGGGATGCAGAGGCTCAAGAGAGGGATGCAGAGGCTCAAGTGAAGGATGAAAGTGAGGTAATTACCTCAAGTGAGGTAATGTGATTACCTCAAATGAGGTAATGAAAACACATTGATTTTTATCATTTGTATTGGAAACAACATCTTTATATGACTTTTCTAGGATCTAAATAGTACGAAACCTCGCTTTAAGATTTGAAGTTAAAATCCTCAAATTTGGAAAAATAGCGATTTTTTTCACGTTTTTCATGTAGTGTGATTGTGCGTAAATATATTCGTTTTTACCAATATTTCGACGCTACTTTATGTTGTCTCACGATATATGATTTGGCCTTCAAATCTCAGAATTTCGCAAATTTTGCATTTTTAAGCAAATTTTCTTGCGTTTTGTTGTGTACCAAAAATCATTGAATTTAGCAATATTTTGACTCTTTTCCTTTATGTGATTTAAACAAAATACCATTGAATTAGGCAATATTTTGCCGTTTTTCCACGTTTTTGTGAATTTTCAGTTTATTATTAATTATTAATTCATTATATGTACGATAAAAATGATGCAAACACATAATTGATTAGAAATTAACATTAAATACTTCATTTTCAATCAACTATTTGTTTCTCGTTAAAAAACTGAGTAAGATATTGAAAAACCGAGAAGTTCTGTTTTTATTGCATATATCGACGTTTCAGCCGGATTAGAGCGGTTTTACGTCTACATCTTCCATCGGCAATATAAACGGAAAATCAGGAACATTTTAGTTAATTCTAATGAAAACACATTGATTTTTATCATTTGTATTGGAAACAACATTGTCATATATCTTTTCTTGGATCTAAATAATACGAAACCTCGCTCTATGATTTGAAGTAAAAATCCTCAAATTTGGTAATTTAGAGACTTTTTTCACGTTTTTCATGTAGTGTCACTTAACGTAAATGTGTTAGTTTTTACCAATATTTCGATACTACTTCATGTTTTCTCACGATATGTGATTTAGCCTTCAAATCTCAGAATTTCGCAAATTTTTCATTTATAAGAAAGTTTTCTTGCATTTTGTTTTGTACTAAAAATCATCGAATTTAGCAATATTTTGACGTTTGTCATCCCCTTTTCCTTTATTTGATTTACACAAAATATCATCGAATTAGGCAATATTTAGCCGTTTTCCACGTTTTTGTGAATTTTCAGTTTATTGGTATTAATTCATTATAAATATGACAAAAATGATGCAAACACATAATTGATTAGAAAAAACATTAAATACTTAATTTTCAATCAACTATTTGTTTCTCGTTAAAATAATGAGTAAGATATTGAAAAGGGGAGAAGTTCTGTTTTTATTGCATATATCCACGTTTCAGCCAGATTAGAGCGGTTTTACGTGTACATCTTCCATCGGTAATATAAACGGAAAATCAGGAACATTTTAGTTAATTCCAATAAAAACACATTGATTTTTATTATTTGTATTGGAAACAGTATCTTTATATGTCTTTTCTAGGATCTAAATAATACGAAACCTCGCTTTATGATTTGAAGTTAAAATCCTCAAATTTGGTAATATAGCTATTTTTTTCACGTTTTTCATGTAGTGTGATAGTACGTAAATATATTCGTTTTTACCAATATTTCGATAATTCTTCATGTTTTCTCACGATATGTGATTTGGCTTTCAAATCTCAGAATTTCGCAAATTTTGCATTTTAAGCAAGTTTTCTTGCATTTTGTTTTGTACTAAAAATCATCGAATTTAGCAATATTTGGACGTTTATCATTCCCTTTTCCTTTAAGTGATTTTTACAAAATATCATCGAATTAGGCCGAATATTTTGCCGTTTAACCACGTTTTTGTGAATTTTCAGTTTATTGGTATTTATTCATTAAATATACCATAAACATTATGCAAACGCATAATTGATTAGAAATTAACCTTAAATACTTAATTTTCAAACATCCCAAATTCGACGCTTGAACCATGTTTTGGAACCAAATTCTGGGTCTCTGCACGTATTCGCCATTTGATATTATGACTTTTTATACCGAAAATATGACAATTACTGAGAGCGGCGATGTGTCACATTTTGCCCAATCCCCCCTGCAGTTTTCAAAATATCCCAAACATCCCAAACTCGACCCTTGAGCCAAATTTTGGAGCCAAATTCAGGTTCTCTGCACGTATTCGCAATTTGAAATTATGTCTTTTTATACCGAAATTATGCAAATTACTGAAGGCAGCGATGGGTCACATTTTACCCAAAATCCCCTGCAGTTTTCACGATATCCCAAACATCCCATATTAGACGCTTGAGCCATATTTTGGAGTCAAATTCTGGCTTTCTGCACGTATTCGCAGTTTGAAACTACGACATTTTATACCGAAAATATGCCAATTACTGAATTCGGCGTTGGATGACATTTTTCCCAAACCCTCCCTGCAGTTTTCAAAGTATCACAAACATCCCAAATTAGACGCTTGAGCTATATTTTTGAGTCAAGTTCTGACTCTCTGCAAGTATTCGCAGTTTTAAATTACGACTTTTTATACCGAAAATATACCAATTACTGAGAGCGGCGATGGGTCACATTTTGCCCAAACCTTCCCTGCAGTTTTCAAAGTATCACAAACATCCCAAATTAGACGATTGAACTATATTTTGGAGTCAAATTTTCGCTCTCTGCACGTATTCGCAGTTTGAAATTACGGCTTTTTATATCGAAAATGTTCCAATTACTGAGAGCAGCGATGGGTCACATTTTGCCCAAACCCCACCTGCAGTTTTCAAAATATCATAAAACATATTAAACTCGAATCTTGAGCCATATTTTGGAGCCAAATTCTGGCTCTCTGCACATATTCGCAGTTTGAAATTACGTCTTTTTTTCCAAAAATATGCCAATTACTGAGAGCGGCGATGGATCACATTTCGCTCAAACCCTCCCTTCAGTTTTTAAATATCAAAAACATCCCAACTTCGACGCATGAGCTATATTTTGGAGCCAAATTCTGGCTCTCTGCACGTATTCGCTTTTTGAAATTACGACTTTTTATACCGAAAATATGCCAATTACTGAGAGCGGCGATGGGTCACATTTTGACCAAAGCTCCCCTGCAGTTTTCTAAATATCCCAAACAATCCAAGTTCGACGCTTTCACCATATTTTGGAGCCAAATTCTGGCTCTCGGCACGTATTCGCAGTTTGAAATTACGATTTTTTATACCGGAAATATGCCAATTACTGAGAGCGTCGATGGGTCACATTTTGCCCAAACCCTCCTGCAGTTTTCAAAATATCCCAAACGTCCCAAATTCGAAGCTTGAGCCATATTTTAGAGCCAAATTCTGGCTTTCTGCACGTATTCGCAGTTTGAAATTACGGCTTTTTATATCGAAAATATGTTAATTACTGAGACCGGCGATGGGTCTAATTTTGCCTAAACCCCCACCCCCCTTAATTTGAAATTACGACTATTTAAACCGAAAGTATGCCAATTACTGAGAGCAACGATGGGTCACATTTTGCCCAAAACCTCGCAGCAGTTTTCAAAATTTCCCAAAGAACCCAAATTCGACGCTTGAGTTATATTTTGAAACAAAATTCTTGTTCTCTCCACGTATTCGCAGTTTGAAATTACGATTTTTTTCACCGAAAATATGTCAATTACTGAGAGCCGCGATGGGTCACATTTTGCCCAAACCCCACTGCAGTTTTCAAAATATCCCAAGCATCCCAAACTCGACCCTTGAGCCATATTTTGGAGCCAAATTCTGGCTCTCTGAACGTATTCGTCATTTGATATTATGAATTCTTATACCGAAATACCGAAATATTTATACCGAAAATATGCCAATTACTGAGAGCAGCGACGGGTCTCATTTTGCCCAAAATCCCCTGCAGTTTTCAAAATATCCCAAATATTTCAAATTCGAAGCTTGAGCTATAATTTGGAGCCAAATTCTGGCTCTCTGCACGTATTCGCCATTTAAAATTATAAATTTTTATACCGAAAATAGGCAAATTACTGAGAGCGGCGATGGGTCACATTTTGCCCAAACCTCCCTGCCGTTCTCAAAATATCCCTAACATCCCAAATTCGACGCTTGAGCCATAATTTGGTGCCAAATTCTGGCTCTCTGGACGTATTTGCTATTTGAAATTATGACTTCTTATACCGAAAATATGCCAATTACTGAGAGCGGCGATAGGTCACATATTGTTTTAATCCCCTCCCCCCCCCTCTCCAGTTTTCAAATTATCCCAAACATTCCCAATTCGACGCTTGAGCCATAATTTGGAGCCAAATTCTGGCTCTCGGCACGTGTTCGCAGTTTGAAATTACTACTTTTTATACCGAAAATATGCCAATTACTGAGAGCGGCGATGGGTCACATTTTGCCCAAAACTCCACTGTAGTTTTCAAAATATTCCAAACATCCCAAATTCGAACCTTGAGCCATATTTTAGAGCCAAATTCTGGCTCTCTGCACGTATTTGCAGTTTGAAATTTCGACTTTTTATACCGAAAATATGCCAATTTCTGAGAGCGGAGATGGGTCACATTTTGCCCAAACCCTCCCTGTAGTTTTCAAAATATCTCAAACATCCCAAATTCGACGCTTGAGCCATATTTTGGAGCCAAATTCTAGCTCTCGGCACGTGTTCGCAGTTTGAAGTTACGCCTTTTTATACCGAAAATACGCCAATTACTGAGAGCAGGGATGGGTCACATTTTGCCCAAACCCCCCCTGCAGTTTTGAAAATAACCCAAACATTCCAAGTTCGGCGCGTGGGCCATATTTTGGAGCTAAATTCTGGCTCTCTGCACGTGTTCGCAGTTTGAAATTACGACTTTTTATTCCGAAAATATGCCAATTACTGAGAGCGGCGTTGGGTCACATTTTGCCCAAACCCCCCTGCAGTTTTCAAAATTTCCCAAACATCCCAATTTCGACGCTAGATCCATATTTTGGAGCCAAGTTCTGGCTCTCTGCGTAATAGCAGTTTGAAATTACGACATTTTATACCGAAAATAATCCAATTACTGAGAGCGGCGATAGGTCACATTTTGCCCAAACCCCCCTGCAGTTTTCAAAATTTCCCAAACATCCCAATTTCGACGCTAGATCCATATTTTGTAGCCAAATTCTGGCTCTCGGCGTATTCGCACTTTGAAATTACGACATTTTATACGGAAAATATACCATTTACTGAGAGCGGCGATAAGGCTCGTTTTGCCCAAAACCGCCTGCAGTTTTCAAAATATCCCAAACAATCCAAGTTCTATGATTTAACCATATTTTGGAGTTAAATTCTGGCTCTCTGCACGTATTCGCAGTTTGAAATTTCGAATTTTTATATCGAAAATATGTTAATTACTGAGAGCGGCAATGAGTCACATTTTGCCCAACCCCCAACCTCCCACCCCCCAGTGTGAAATTACGACTTTTTACCAAAAAAATATGCCAATTACTGAGAGCGGTGATTTGATCACATTTTGCCTAAAGCCCCTTGCAGTTTTCAAAACATCCCAAACATCCCAAATTCGACCCTTGTGCCATATTTAGGAGAAAAATTCTGGCTCTCTGCACGTATTCGCAGTTTGATATTACGACTTTTTATACCAAAAATACGCCAATTACTGAAAGCGGCGATGGATCATATTTTGCCCAAACCCTCCCTGCAGTTTTCAACGTATCACAAACATCCCAAGTTTGACGCTTTAACCATATTTTGGAGCCAAATTCTGGCTCTCTGCACGTATTCGCAGTATGAAATTACGACTTTTTTTTTACCGAAAATATACCAATTACTCAGATGTCTTGAGATGATTTCGGGGCTTTAGTGTCCCCGCGGTGCGGTCCTCGACCAGGCCTCCACCCCCAGGAAGCAGCCCGTGACTGCTGACTAACACCCAGGTACCTATTTTACTGCTAGGTAACAGGGGCATAGGGTTATCTTGAGATGATTTCGGGGCTCTTTTTTAGTGTCCCCGCAGCCCGGTCCTCGACCAGGCCACCACCCATAGGAAGCAGCCCGTGACAGCTAACTAACACCCAGGTACCTATTTACTGCTAGGTAACAGGGGCATAGGGTAAAAGAAACTCTGCCCATTGTTTCTTGCCGGCGCCTGGGATCGAACCCAGGACCACAGGATCACAAGTCCAGCGTGCTGTCCGCTCGGCCGACCGGCTCCCCATCGATGTGTCATATTTTGCCCAAACCCAGCTGCAGTTTTCAAAATATCCCAAACATCCCAAATTCGACCCTTGAGCAATATTTTGGAGCCAAATTCAGGTTCTCAGCACCTATTCGCAGTTTGAAATTACGGTTTTTATACCGAAAATATGCCAATTACTGAAAGCGGCGATGGATCACATTTTCCCCAAACCTCCCTGCAGTTTTCAAAATATTCCAAACATCCCAAGTTTGACGCTTTAACCGTATTTTGGAGCCAAATTCTGGCTCTTTGCACGTATTCGCAGTATGAAATTACGACTTTTTTTTTTACCGAAAATATACCAATTACTGAGAGCGGCGATGTGTCATATTTTGCCCAAACCCAGCTGCAGTTTTCACGATATCCCAAACATCCCAAATTAGACGCCTGAGCCATATTTTGGGGCAAAATTCTGGCTCTCTGCACGTTTTGGCAGTTTGAAATTACGACATTTTATACCGAAAATATGCCAATTACTGAATGCAGCGTTGGATCACATTTTTCCCAAACCCTCCCTGCAGTTTTCAAAATATCACAAAAATCCCAAACTAGACGCTTGAGCTATATTTTGGAGTCAAATTCTCGCTCTTTGCACGTATTCGCAGTTTCAAATAACGAATTTTTATATCTAAAATATGCCAATTACTGAGAGCGGCGATGGGTCACATTTTGGCCAAAGCTCCGCTGCAGTTTTCAAAATATCCCAAACAATCAAAGTTCGACGCTTTCATCATATTTTGGAGCTAAATTCTGGCTCTCTGCACGTATTCGCAGTTTGAAATTACGAATTTTTATACCGAAAATATATTAATTACTGAGAGCGGCGATGGGTCACATTTTGCCCAAACCCTCCCAGCAGTTTTCAAAATATCTCAAACATCCCAAATTCGACCCTTGAGCCATATTTTAGAGCCAAATTCTGGCTCTCTGCACGTATTTGCTTTTTTAAATTACTAGTTTTTGTACCGAATTTATGCTAATTACTGAAAGCTGCGATGGGTCACATTTTGCCCAAACCCCACTGCAGTTTTCAAAATATCCCAAACATCCCAAACTCGACCCTTGAGCCATATTTTGGAGCCAAATTCTGGCTCTCTGAACGTATTCGTCATTTGATATTATGAATTCTTATACCGAAATACCGAAATATTTATACCGAAAATATGCCAATTACTGAGAGCAGCGACGGGTCTCATTTTGCCCAAAATCCCCTGCAGTTTTCAAAATATCCCAAATATTCCAAATTCGAAGCTTGAGCTATAATTTGGAGCCAAATTCTGGCTCTCTGCACGTATTCGCCATTTAAAATTATAAATTTTTATACCGAAAATAGGCAAATTACTGAGAGCGGCGATGGGTCACATTTTGCCCAAACCTCCCTGCCGTTCTCAAAATATCCCTAACATCCCAAATTCGACGCTTGAGCCATAATTTGGTGCCAAATTCTGGCTCTCTGGACGTATTTGCTATTTGAAATTATGACTTCTTATACCGAATTTATGCCAATTACTGAGAGCGGCGATAGGTCACATATTGTTTTAATCCCCTCCCCCCCTCTCCAGTTTTCAAATTATCCCAAACATTCCCAATTCGACGCTTGAGCCATAATTTGGAGCCAAATTCTGGCTCTCGGCACGTGTTCGCAGTTTGAAATTACTACTTTTTATACCGAAAATATGCCAATTACTGAGAGCGGCGATGGGTCACATTTTGCCCAAACCTCCACTGTAGTTTTCAAAATATTCCAAACATCCCAAATTCGAACCTTGAGCCATATTTTAGAGCCAAATTCTGGCTCTCTGCACGTATTTGCAGTTTGAAATTTCGACTTTTTATACCGAAAATATGCCAATTTCTGAGAGCGGAGATGGGTCACATTTTGCCCAAACCCTCCCTGTAGTTTTCAAAATATCTCAAACATCCCAAATTCGACGCTTGAGCCATATTTTGGAGCCAAATTCTAGCTCTCGGCACGTGTTCGCAGTTTGAAGTTACGCCTTTTTATACCGAAAATACGCCAATTACTGAGAGCAGGGATGGGTCACATTTTGCCCAAACCCCCCCCTGCAGTTTTGAAAATAACCCAAACATTCCAAGTTCGGCGCGTGGGCCATATTTTGGAGCTAAATTCTGGCTCTCTGCACGTGTTCGCAGTTTGAAATTACGACTTTTTATTCCGAAAATATGCCAATTACTGAGAGCGGCGTTGGGTCACATTTTGCCCAAACCCCCCTGCAGTTTTCAAAATTTCCCAAACATCCCAATTTCGACGCTAGATCCATATTTTGTAGCCAAATTCTGGCTCTCGGCGTATTCGCACTTTGAAATTACGACATTTTATACGGAAAATATGCCATTTACTGAGAGCGGCGATAAGGCTCGTTTTGCCCAAAACCGCCTGCAGTTTTCAAAATATCCCAAACAATCCAAGTTCTATGCTTTAACCATATTTTGGAGTTAAATTCTGGCTCTCTGCACGTATTCGCAGTTTGAAATTTCGAATTTTTATATCGAAAATATGTTAATTACTGAGAGCGGCAATGAGTCACATTTTGCCCAACCCCCAACCTCCCACCCCCCAGTGTGAAATTACGACTTTTTACCCAAAAAATATGCCAATTACTGAGAGCGGTGATTTGATCACATTTTGCCTAAAGCCCCTTGCAGTTTTCAAAACATCCCAAACATCCCAAATTCGACCCTTGTGCCATATTTAGGAGAAAAATTCTGGCTCTCTGCACGTATTCGCAGTTTGATATTACGACTTTTTATACCAAAAATACGCCAATTACTGAAAGCGGCGATGGATCATATTTTGCCCAAACCCTCCCTGCAGTTTTCAACGTATCACAAACATCCCAAGTTTGACGCTTTAACCATATTTTGGAGCCAAATTCTGGCTCTCTGCACGTATTCGCAGTATGAAATTACGACTTTTTTTTTACCGAAAATATACCAATTACTCAGATGTCTTGAGATGATTTCGGGGCTTTAGTGTCCCCGCGGTGCGGTCCTCGACCAGGCCTCCACCCCCAGGAAGCAGCCCGTGACTGCTGACTAACACCCAGGTACCTATTTTACTGCTAGGTAACAGGGGCATAGGGTTATCTTGAGATGATTTCGGGGCTCTTTTTTAGTGTCCCCGCAGCCCGGTCCTCGACCAGGCCACCACCCATAGGAAGCAGCCCGTGACAGCTAACTAACACCCAGGTACCTATTTACTGCTAGGTAACAGGGGCATAGGGTGAAAGAAACTCTGCCCATTGTTTCTTGCCGGCGCCTGGGATCGAACCCAGGACCACAGGATCACAAGTCCAGCGTGCTGTCCGCTCGGCCGACCGGCTCCCCATCGATGTGTCATATTTTGCCCAAACCCAGCTGCAGTTTTCAAAATATCCCAAACATCCCAAATTCGACCCTTGAGCAATATTTTGGAGCCAAATTCAGGTTCTCAGCACCTATTCGCAGTTTGAAATTACGGTTTTTATACCGAAAATATGCCAATTACTGAAAGCGGCGATGGATCACATTTTGCCCAAACCTCCCTGCAGTTTTCAAAATATTCCAAACATCCCAAGTTTGACGCTTTAACCGTATTTTGGAGCCAAATTCTGGCTCTTTGCACGTATTCGCAGAATGAAATTACGACTTTTTTTTTTACCGAAAATATACCAATTACTGAGAGCGGCGATGTGTCATATTTTGCCCAAACCCAGCTGCAGTTTTCACGATATCCCAAACATCCCAAATTAGACGCCTGAGCCATATTTTGGGGCAAAATTCTGGCTCTCTGCACGTTTTGGCAGTTTGAAATTACGACATTTTATACCGAAAATATGCCAATTACTGAATGCAGCGTTGGATCACATTTTTCCCAAACCCTCCCTGCAGTTTTCAAAATATCACAAAAATCCCAAACTAGACGCTTGAGCTATATTTTGGAGTCAAATTCTCGCTCTTTGCACGTATTCGCAGTTTCAAATAACGAATTTTTATATCTAAAATATGCCAATTACTGAGAGCGGCGATGGGTCACATTTTGGCCAAAGCTCCGCTGCAGTTTTCAAAATATCCCAAACAATCCAAGTTCGACGCTTTCACCATATTTTGGAGACAAATTCTGGCTCTCTGCACGTATTCGCAGTTTGAAATTACGACTTTTTATACCGAAAATATATTAATTACTGAGATAGGCGATGGGTCACATTTTGCCCAAACCCTCCCAGCAGTTTTCAAAATATCCCAATATCCAAAATACGACGCTTGAGCCATATTTTGGATTCAAATTCTGGTTCTATGCACGTATTCGCAGTACGAAATTACGACTTTTTTTACCGAAAATATGCCAATTACTGTGACCGGCGATGTGTGATATTTTGCCCAAACCCAGCTGCAGTTTTCAAAACATCCCAAACATCCCAAATTCTACCCTTGAGCAATATTTTAGAGCCAAATTCAGGTTCTCTGCACATATTTGCAGTTTGAGATTATGTCTTTTTATACCGAAAATATGTCAATTACTGAGAGTGGCGATGTGTCACATTTTGCCCAATCCCCCCTGCAGTTTTCAAAATATCCTAAACATCGCAAATTCGACCCTTGAGCTATATTTTGGAGCCAAATTCAGGCTCTCTGCACGTATTCGCAGTTTGAAATTTCGACATTTTATACCGAAAATATGCCAATTACTGAATGCGACGTTTGATCACATTTTGCCCAAACCCTCCCTGCAGTTTTCAAAGTATCAAAAACATCGCAAATTAGACGCTTGAACCATATTATGGAGTCAAATTCTCGCTCTCTGCACGTATTCACAGTTTGAAATTACGGTTTTTATATCGAAAATGTGCCAATTACTGAGAACGGCGATGGGTCACATTTTGCCCAAATTCCACCTGCAGTTTTCAAAATATCCCAAACATATCAAACTCGAAGCTTGAGTCATATTTTGGAGCCAAATTTTGGCTCTCTGCACATATTCGCAGTTTAAAATTATGTCTTTTTATACCAAAAATATGCCAATTACTGAAAGCGGCGATGGATCACATTTTGCTCAAACCCTCCCTTCAGTTTTCAAAATATCCAAAACATTCCAAGTTCGACGCTTTCACCATATTTTGGAGCCAAATTCTGGCCTTCTGCACGTATTCGCAGTTTGAAATTACAATTTTTTATACCGAAAATATGCCAATTACTGAGATCGGCGATGGGTCACATTTTGCGCAAATCAACCTGCAGTTTTCAAAATATCCCAAACATCCAAAATTCGACGCTAGATCCATATTTTGGAGCCAAATTCTGGCTCTCTGCATATTCGCAGTTTGAAATTACGTCTTTTTATTCCGAAAAAATGTTAATTACTGAGAGCGGCGATGGGTCACAATTTGCCCAAACCCCTCTGCTGTTTTCAAAATATCTTAAACATCCAAAATTCGACCCTTGAGTCATATTTTGGAGTCAAATTCTGGTTCTCTGCACGTATTTGCAGTTTGAAATTTCGACTTTTTTTACCGAAAATATGCCAATTACTGAGAGCGGAGATGGGTCACATTTTGCCCAACCCCCCTCTGCAGTTTTCAAAATATCTCAAACATCCCAAATTCGACCCTTGAGCCATATTTTAGAGCCAAATTCTGGCTCTCTGCACGTATTAGCTTTTTGAAATTACTAGTTTTTATACCGAATTTATGCTAATTACTGAAAGCTGCGATGGGTCACATTTTGCCCAAATACCCCCTGCAGTTTTCAAAATATCCCAAACATCATGAATTCGATGCTTGAGCCATACTTTAAAGCCAAATTCAAGCTCTTGGCATGTGTTCGCAGTTTGAAATTATGACTTTTAATACCGAAAATATGCTAATTACTGAGAGCTGCGATGGGTTCCTTTTTGCCCAAACCCCCCCCCCACCCTGCAGTTTTCAAAAAACTTAAAAAATTCCAAGTTCGACTCGTTAACCATAATTTGAAGCCAAATTCTGGCTCTCTGCACGTATTCGCACTGTGAAATTACATCTTTTTAAACCGAAAATATGCCAATTACTGAAAGCGGCGATGGATCACATTTTGCCCAACCCCCCACCCCCCACCCCCCAGTGTGAAATTACGACTTTCTACCCCAAAAATATGCCAATTACTGAGAGCGGCGATTTGATCACATTTTGCCTAAAGCCCCTTGTAGTTTTCAAAACATTCCAAACAACCCAAATTCGACCCTTGTGCCATATTTAGGAGAAAAATTCTGGCTCTCTGCACGTATTCGCAGTTTGAAATTACGACTTTTTATAACAAAAATACGCCAATTACTGAAAGCGGCGATGGATCACATTTTGCCCAAACCCTCCCTGCAGTTTTAAATGTATCACAAACATCCCAAATTAGACGCTTGAGCTATATTTTGGAGTCAAGTTCTGGCTCTCTGCAAGTTTTCGCAGTTTGAAATTACGAATTTTTATACCGAAAATATGCCAATTACTGAGAGCGACGATAGGTCACATTTTTCCCAAACCCCCTTCCCCCCAGCAGTTTTCAAAGTATCACAAACATCCCAAATTAGACGCTTGAACTATATTTTGTAGTAAAATTTTCGCTCTCTGCACGTATTCGCAGTTTGAAACTTCGGTTTTTATATCGAAAATGTGCCAATTACTGATAGCGGCGATGGGTCACATTTTGCCCAAACCCCACCTGTAGTTTTCAAAATATCCCAAACATATAAAACTCGAATCTTGAGCCATATTTTGGAGCCAAATTCTGGCTCTCTGCACATATTCGCAGTTTGAAATTACGTCTTTTTATTCCGAAAATATGCCTATTACTGAAAGCGGCGATGGATCACATTTTGTTTAAACCCTCCCTTCAGTTTTTAAAATATTCCAAACATCCCAAATTCAACGCTTGAACCATATTTTGGAGCAGAATTCTGGCTCTCTGCACGTATTCGCTGTTTGAAATTACGACTTTTTATACCGAAAATATGCCAATTACTGAGAGCGACGTTGGGTCACATTTTGCCCAAAGCTCCCCTGCAGTTTTCAAAATATCCCAAACAATCCAAGTTCGACGCTTTCACCATATTTTGGAGCCAAATTCTGGCTCTCGGCACGTATTCGCAGTTTGAAATTACGATTTTTTATACCGAAAATAGGCCAATTACTGAATGCGGCAATGGGTCACACTTTGCCCAAACCCTCTCTGCAGTATCCAAAATATCCCAAACATCCCAAATTCGAAGCTTGACTCATATTTTGGAGCCAAATTCTGGTTTTCTGCACGTATTCGCAGTTTGAAATTACGACTTTTTATACCGAAAATATGCCCATTACTGAGAGCGTCGATTGGTCACATTTTGCCCAAAACCTCTGCAGTTTTCAATATATCCCAAAAATCCCAAATTCGACCTTTGAGCCATATTTTGGAGCCAAATTCTGGCTCTCTGCACGTATTCGCAGATTGAAAATACGAATTTTTAAACCGTAAATATGCCAAATACTGAGAGCGGCGATGGGTCACATTTTGCCGAAATCCCCATGCAGTTTTCAAAATATCCCAAATATCCCGAATTCGACGCTAGATCCATATTTTGGAGCCAAATTCTGGCTTTCTGCACGTATTCGCAGTTTGAAATTACGACATTTTATACCGAAAATATGCCAATTTCTGAGAGCGGTGATAATGCTCATTTTGCCCAAAACCCCCCTGCAGTTTTCAAAATATCCCAAACAATCCAAGTTCGACGCTTTATCCATATTTTGGAGTAAAAATTCTGGCTCTCTGCACATATTCGCAGTTTGAAATTACTTCTTTTTATACCGAAAATATGTTAATTACTGAGAGCGGTGATGGGTCACATTTTGCCCAAACCCCCCTTGCTGTTTTGAAAATATCCCAAACATCCCAAATTCGGAAGCTTGAGCAATATTTTGGAGCCAAATTCTGGCTCTCGGCACGTGTTCGCAGTTTGAAATTACGATTTTTTATACCGAAAATATGCCAAATACTGAGAGCGGAGATGGGTCACATTTTGCATAAACCCTCCATGCAGTTTTCAAAATATCTCAAACATCCCAAATTCGACGCTAGATCCATATTTTGGAGTCAAATTTTGGCTCTCTGCACTTATTCGCATTCTGAAATTACGAGTTTTTATACCGACTTTATGCCAATTACTGAAAGCTGCGATGGGTCACATTTGGCCCAAACCCCACCTGCAGTTTTCAAAATATCCCAAACATCCCAAATTCGACGCTTGAGCCATATTTTGGAGCCAAATTCTGGCTCTCTGCACGTATTCGCAGTTTGAAATTACGTCTTTTTATACCGAAAATATGCTGTGACGATAATCTCTTTCAAGAGAGATTGAGCCTGCTCTTCCCTTCAAAGTACGTGACAACAACAGATAATATTGAAGATATATCCAGCAAGTATCTCCAAAACGTTTTGCCCAGAGATCAAAACGTATCCAGCACACCGGCACACCTGCTACCGCCCGCCACCGTAAACCGTCAAACTTCTTGTCCATTGCCAGCCTGTCACTGATTGGCTGGTGTCCCGTCGCACCTGCCTTCCACCCTCCGCCACAAGTTGATGTCTGGGCTGCAGTGGCCCAGAGTCGTCAGAATATCCCAGTGCTCCTTGCAGTTGACATCTCTCATTGGTAGACTAAGCCTTGGCTTTCGTGTACTAAGGGAGGTGGCAGCTCGAAGCCAATATTCCGGCATCATTATTATATATTTTGCTATTACTCAATTGTCTTAATGTAACTTTTCATTTGCCAGTGAGTATACTTATTATTTTGTTTGCTGACTTGCCTTGTATATTTTATGCTTAATTTTATTCATGTCTTGCTTTTCTAACGTAATTAAAATTTCATTGTTTAATTTACTTGTGTTTTGTGTGTCTTCCCATTGCCTTACCACAGACGAAAGTTCCAGCTTTTTCTCTTTTTTTTTCTTTAATGTGACGAGGCCCTGCCCCTAGCTTTTGAAACAGCCGAACACCAACGCTTTACCGTCACAATGCCAATTACTGAAAGTGGCGATGGATCACATTTTGCCCAAACCCTCCCTGCAGTTTTCAAAATATCCCATACATCCCAAGTTAGAAGCTTTAACCATATTTTGGAGCCAAATGTTTACTCTCTGCACGTATTCGCTGTTTGAAATTACGACTTTTTATACCGAAAATATGTTAAATACTGAGAGCGGCTATGGGTCAAATTTTGCCCAAACCCCTCCGTAGTTTGAAATTACGACTTTTTATACCGAAAATATGCCAATTACGGAGAGCGGCGATGGGGCACATTTTGCCCAAACCCTCCCAGCAGTTTTCAAAATATCCCAAACATCCCAAATTCGACGATTGAGCAATATTTTTAAACCAAATTCAGCTCCTGAGCCTTTGCTCAGGAGCTGAATCCCTCTCTCTCTCAAGAGTCACTCTCAGAGTCACACTCTGAATCACTCTCAAGAGCCTCTGAATCCCTCTCTTGTGCCTGTGCATCCCTCTCTTGAGCCCCTGCATCTCTCTCTTAAGCCTCTGCATCACTCTCTTATGCCTCTGCATCACTCTAGTAAGCCTTTGAATCACTCTCTTGAGCCTCTGCATCCCTCTCTTGAACTCCTGCATCCCTCTCATGAGCCTCTGCATCCCTCTCTTGAGCCTTTGCATCAATCTCTTAGGCCTCTGCATCCCTCTCTTGAGCCTCTGCATCACTCTCAAGAGCCTCTGCATCCCTCTCTTGTCCCTCTGCATCCCTCACTTGAGCCTCTGAATCCCTCGCTTGAGCCTCTGCATCCCTCCCTTGGGCCTCTACATCCCTCTCTTGAGCCTCTGCATCCCTCTCTTAAGCCTCTGAATCACTCTCTTAAACCTCTGCACCACTCTCTTGAGCCTCTGCATCACTCTCTTGATCCCCTTAATTTCTCCCTCAAGCCTCTGCACCACTCTCTTGAGCCTCTGCATCCCTCTCTCGAGGCCTCTGCATAACTCTCTCGAGCCTCTGCGTCACTCTCTTGATTCTCTGCATCACTCTCGTAAGCCTCTGAATCACTCTCTTAAGCCTCTGCATCACTCTCTAGAGCCTCTGCATCACTCTCTTAAGCCTCTGCTTCCCTCTCTTGATCCTCTGCATCACTCTCTTGAGCCACTGCATCACTCTCTTGACCGTCTGCATCACTCTCTTGAGCCTCTGCATCACTCTCTTGAGCCTCTGCATCACTCTCTTAAGCCTCTGCATCTCTCTCTTAAGCCTCTGCATCATTCTCTTCAGCCTCTGCATTCCTCTCTTAAGCCTCTGCATCACTCTCTTGATCCTCTGCATCCCTCTCTTAAGCCTCTGCATCATTCTCTTGAGCCCCTGCATCATCTCTTGAACCTCTGCATCACTCTCTGAAGCCTCTGCATCTCTCTCTTCAGCCTCTGCATCACTCTCTTGAGCCTCTGGATCACTCTCTTGAGCCTCTACATTCCTCTCTTGAGCCTCTGCATCCCTCTATTAAGCCTCTGCATCACTCTCTTGAGCCTTTGCATCACTCTCTTGAGCCTCTGCATCCCTCTCCTAAACCTCTACAACACTCTCTTCAGCCTCTGCATCACTCTCTTAAGCCTCTGCATCCCTCTCTTGAGCCTCTGCATCCCTCTCTTAAGCCTCTGCAACTCTCTCTTTAGCCTCTGCATCACTCTCTTGAGCCTTTGCATCACTTTCTTGGGCCTCTACATCCCCTCTCTTGAGCCTCTGCATCCCTCTCTTAAGCCTCTGCATAACTCTCCTAAGCCTCTGCATCACTCTCTTAAGCCTCTGAATCACTCTCTTGAGCCTATGCATCACTCTCTTGAGCCCCTGCATCCCTCTCTCAAGTCTCTGCGTCACTCTGTTGAGCCTCTGCACCACCCTCTTAAGCCTCTGCATCACTCTCTTAAGCCTCTACATCCCTCTCTTGAGCCTCTGCATCACTCTCTTGAGCCTTTGCATCACTCTTTAAAGCCTCTGCATCACTCTCTTCAGCCTCTGCGTCACTCTCTTAAGCCTTTGCTTCCCTCTCTTGATCCTCTGCATCGCTCTCTTGAACCTCTGAAGCACTCTCTTGATCGTCTGCATCACTCTCTTGAGCCTCTGAATCCCTCTCTTGATTTTCTGCATCACTCTCTTGAGCCTCTGAATCATACTCTTGAGCCTCTGCATCCCTCTCTTAAGCCTCTACATCATTCTCTTGAGCCTCTGCATCACTCTCTTGAGCCTTGATCATAAAGCGAGGTTTCGTATCATTTAGATCCTAGAAAAGACATATAAAAATGTTGTTTCCAATACAAATGATAAAAATCATTGTGTTTTTATTAGAATTAACAAAAATGTTCTTGAAGAGACATAAAAATGTTGTTTCCAATACAAATGATAAAAACGAATGTGTTTTCATTAGAATTAACTAGAATGTTCCTGATTTTCCGTTTATATTACCGATGGAAGATGTACACGTAAAACTGCTCTAATCCGGCTGAAACGTCGATATATGCAATAAAAACAGAACTTCTCGCATTTTCAATATCTTACTGAGTATTTTATCGAGAAACAAATAGTTGATTGAAAATGAAGTATTTAAGTTTTTTCTAGTCAATTATGTGTTTGCATCATTTTTATCGTATATTTAATGAATTATTAACAATAAACTGAAAATTCACAAAAACGTGGAAAAACGGCAAAATATTGCCTAATTCGATGATATTTTGTTTAAATTACATAAAGGAAAAGAGGATGATAAACGTCAAAATACTGCTAAATTCAATGATTTTTAGTATAAAACTAAAAGCAAGAAAACTTGCTTAAAAATGCAATATTATGCGAAATTCTCCGACTTAAGGACAAATCACATATCGTGAGAAAACGTGAAGAATTATCGAAATATTGGTAAAAACGAATATATTTACGAACAATCACACTCCAAGAAAAACGTGAAAAAAATTGCTATTTTTCCAAATTTGAGGATTTTAACTTCAAATCATAAAGCGAGGTTTCGTATTATTTAGATCCTAGAAAAGTCATATAAAGATGTTGTTTCCAATACAAATGATAAAAATCAATGTGTTTTCATTACCTCACTTGAGGTAATCACATTATCTCACTTGAGGTAATTACCTCACTTTCATCCTTCACTTGAGCCTCTGCATCCCTCTCATGAGCCTCTGCATCCCTCACTTGAGCCTTTGCATCACTCTCTTAAGCCTCTGCATCCCTCTCTTGAGCCTCTGCGTCACTCTCAAGAGCCTTTGCATCCCTCTCTTGTGCCTCTGCTTCCCTCACTTGAGCCTCTGCATCCCTCTCTTGAGCCCCTGCATCCTTCTCTTGAGCCTCTGCATCCCACTCTTGAGCCTCTGTATCCCTCTCGTAAGCCTCTGGTATCACTCTCTTAAGCCTCTGCATCACTCTCGTAAGCCTCTGAATCACTCTGTTGAGCCTCTGCATCACTCTCTTGAGCCTCTCAATCACTCTCTTGGGCCTCTGCATCCCTCTCTTAAGCCTCTGCATCATTCTCTTCAGCCTCTGCATCACTCTCTTGAACCTCTGCATCACTCTCTTCAGCCTCTGCATCTCTCTCTTGAGCCTTTGCATCACTCTCTTGAGCCTCTGCATCACTCTCTTAAGCCTCTGCACCACTCTCTTCAGCCTATGCATCACTGTCTTAAGCCTCTGCCTCTTGAGCCTCTGCATCCCTCTGTTAAGCCTATGCAACACTCTCTTCAGCCTCTGCATCACTCTCTTGAGCCCTTGCATCACTCTCTTGAGCCTCTGCATCCCTCTCTTAAGCCTCTGCATCCCTTTTTTGAGCCTCTGAGTCACTTTCTTAAGCCTCTGCATCCCTTTCTTGAGCCTCTGCATCATTCTCATGAACTCCTTCATCCCTCTCATGAGCCTCTGCATCCTTCTCCTGAGCCTTTGCATCACTCTCTTAAGCCTCTGCATCCCTCTCTTAAGCCTCTGCATCCCTTTTTTGAGCCTCTGCATCACTTTCTTAAGACTCTGCATCCAATTTTTGAGCCTCTGCATCACTTTCTTAAGCCTTTGCATCCCTTTCTTGAGCCTCTGCATCATTCTCTTGAACTCCTGCATCCCTCTCATGAGCCTCTGCATCCCTCTCCTAAGCCTTTGCATCACTCTCTTAAGCCTCTGCATCCCTCCCTTGAGCCTCTGCGTCACTCTCAAGAGCCTCTGCATCCCTCTCTTGTGCCTCTGCATCCCTCACTTGAGCCTCTGCATCCCTCTCTTGAGCCCCTGCATCCCTCTCTTGAGCCTCTGCATCCCTCTCTTGAGCCCCCTGCATCCCTCTCTTAAGCCTTTGCATCACTCTCTTAAGCCTCTGCATCACTCTCGTAAGCCTCTGAATCACTCTCTTGAGCCTCTGCATCCCTCTCTTGAGCCTCTCTATCACTCTCTTGAGCCTCTGCATCCCTCTCTTGAGCCTCTCGATCACTCTCTTGAGCCTCTGCATCACTCTCTTGAGCCTCTGCATCACTCTCTTAAGCCTCTGCATCCCTCTCTTAAGCCTCTGCATCATTCTCTTCAGCCTCTGCATTTCTCTCTTAAGCCTCTACATCATTCTCTTGTGCCTCTGCATCACTCTCGTGAACTTCTGAATCACTCTCTTAAGCCTCTGCATCTCTCTCTTCAGCCTCTGCATCACTCTCTTGAGCCTCTGCATCACTCTCTTGAGCCTCTACATCCCTCTTTTGAGCTTCTGCATCCCTCTATTAAGCCTCTGCATCACTCTCTTGAGCCTCTGCATCACTCTCTTGAGCCTTTACATCCCTCTCTTGAGCCTCTGCATCCCTCTCTTAAGCCTCTACAACACTCTCTTCAGCCTTTGCATCCCTCTCTTGAGCCTCTGCAACACTCTCTTCAGCCTCTGCATCACTCTCTTGAGCCTTTGCATCACTCTCCTGAGCCTCTGCATCACTCTCTTGAGCCTCTGCATCCCTCTCTTGAGCCTTTGCATCCCTCTCTTAAGCCTCTGCATCACTCTCTTGAGCCTTTACATCCCTCTTTTGAGCTTCTGCATCCCTCTCTTAAGCCTCTGCATCACTCTCTTGAGCCTCTGCATCACTCTCTTGAGCCTTTACATCCCTCTCTTGAGCCTCTGCATCCCTCTCTTAAGCCTCTGCAACACTCTCTTCAGCCTTTGCATCCCTCTCTTGAGCCTCTGCAACACTCTCTTCAGCCTCTGCATCACTCTCTTGAGCCTTTGCATCACTCTCCTGAGCATCTGCATCACTCTCTTGAGCCTCTGCATCCCTCTCTTGAGCCTTTGCATCTCTCTCTAAAGCCTCTGCAACACTCTTTTCAGCCTCTGCATCACTCTCTTGAGCCTTTGCATCACTCTCTTGAGCCTCTGCATCACTCTCTTGAGCCTCTACATCCCTCTCTTGAGCCTCTGCACCACTCTTTTAAGCCTTTGCATCCCTCTCTTGAGCCTTTGCATCCCTCTCTTAAGCCCCTGCTACACTCTCTTCAGCCTCTGCATCACTAACTTAAGCCTCTGCATCCCTTTTTTGAGCCTCTGCATCACTTTCATTAGCTTCTGCATCCCTTCCTTGACCCTCTGCATCACTCTCTTGAACTCCTGCATCCCTCTCATGAGCCTCTGCATCCCTCTCCTGAGCCTTTGCATCACTCTCTTAAGCCTCTGCATCCCTCTCATGAGCCTCTGCGTCACTCTCAAGAGCCTAGGCTTAAGAGAGTGATGCAGAGGCTGAAGAGAGTGTTGCAGAGGCTCAAGAGAGGGATGAAGAGGCTGAAGAGAGTGATGCAGATGATTAAGAGAGGGATGCAGAGGCTCAAGAGAGTGATGCAGAGGCTTAAGAGAGTGAGGCAGAGGCTTTGGAGAGGGATGCAGAGGCTCAAGAGAGTAATGCAGAGGCTGAAGAGGGTGATGCAGAGGCTCAAGAGAGTGATGCAGAGGCTTGAGAGAGGGATGCAGGTGCTAAAGAGAGTGATGCAGAGGCTCAAGAGAGGGATGCAGAGGCTCAAGAGAGGGATGCAGAGGCTCAAGTGAGGGAAGCAGAGGCACACGAGAGGGAGGCAGAGGCTCTTGAGAGTGATGCAGAGGCTCAAGAGAGGGATGCAGAGGCTGAAGAGAGTGATGCAAAGGCTCAAGTGAGGGATGCAGAGGCTCATGAGAGAGATGCAGGATTTCAAAAGCGGGATGCAGAGGCTCAAGAGAGTGATTCAGAGGCTTACGAAAGTGATGCAGAGGCTTAAGAGAGGGATGCAGGGACTCAAGAGAGGGATGCAGAGGTTCAAGAGAGGGATGCAGGGGCTCAAGATACGGATGCAGAGGCTCAAGTGAGGGATGCAGAGGCACAAGAGAGGGATGCCTCTGAATCCCTCCCTTGAGGCCTCTGCATAACTCTCTCGAGCCTTTGCATCGCTCACTTGATTCTCTGCATCACTCTCGTAAGCCTCTGAATCACTCTCTTGAGCCTCTGCAACACTCTCTTAAGCCTCTGCCTTTCTCTCTTGAGCCTCTGCATCACTCTCTTGAGCCTAGGCATCCCTCTCTTGAGCCTCTGCATCACTCTCTTCAGCCTCTTCCTCCCTCTCTCTCGAGCCTCTGCATCACTCTCTTGATTCTCTGCATCACTCTCTCTTGATCCTCTGCATCACTCTCTTGAGCCTCTGCATCACTCTCTTAAGCCTCTGCATCCCTCTCTATTCTCTGCATCACTCTCTTGAGCCTCTGCAACATACTCTTGAGCCTCTGCATCCCTCTCCGAAGCCTCTACATCATTCTCTTGAGCCTCTGCATCACTCTCATGAGCCTCTGCATCACTCTCTTAAGCCTCTGCCTTTCTCTCATGAGCCACTGCATCACTCTCTTAAGCCTCTGTCTTTCTCTCTTGAGCCTCTGCATCACTCTCTTGAGTCTCTGCATCCCTCTCTGGAGCCTCAGCATCCCTCTCTTCAGCCTTTTGCAGCACTCTCTTGAGCCTCTGCATCATTCTCTTGAGCCTCAGCATCCTTCTCTTAAGCCTCTGCATCACTCTCTTCCCAGCAAACAATTTTAGGTTGCAACAACATATCTGGAAAGTATTTGAATTGATTGGAAACGTTTGTTTTATCGTATCAGATACGATATTGTGTGTGGACTTAAACAGGTTTCCAAAACTTATAACCAAGACCTATGTATCTAACACTAATTTGAGATGTTGTGGCAACTTTACACTCCTACCATGAGTCATTCATAATCCATTCATACACCCATATGAATCTCTTGTGAAAGGTTTGAGCCTATAATCTGAACCCTTTTCACATCTTTGTGTTTAAAGTTAAATTTCTTGAAATTAAATTATATTATTTTATATTATAATATTTATATTATATTTTATTTTATAATGTTTTATTATTTTTGTTATATTTTTTTTATATTATATTATTGTTTACAATTTAAATATTAAAACTAATTTAAGGGTAAAAAAATCAAATAATTTATATTTCTGTTATTATTTACTAACAAATCAGCAAAAATACAAAAACATATGACCTATATAATTATATATATAATATATATATAAATAATATATATATATATATATAAATAATTTATATAATATATATAATATATATTATATATATATATATATATATATATATATATATATATATATATATATATATATATATATATATATATATATATATATATTAATAGGGTATTAATTTCATCAACACAAGACAGAACAAGAGTATTAATAGGGTATTAATTTCATCAACACAAGACAGAACACGAAACAATGGATATTAAATAGAAGTGTTTGTAGAAAGCCTATTGGTCCATATTTCTTGATGCTTCTATATTGGAGCGGAGTCTTGAGGTGGGTAGAATATAGTTGTGCAATAATTGGCTGTTGATTGCTGGTGTTGACTTCTTGATGTGTAGTGCCTCGCAAACGTCAAGCCGCCTGCTATCGCTGTATCTATCGATGATTTCTGTGTTGTTTACTAGGATTTCTCTGGCGATGGTTTGGTTGTGGGAAGAGATTATATGTTCCTTAATGGAACATTCCTTAATGTTCAGGCTGAAGTCTCCAAAGGAATTTGTTGACTTATTGCGGGGCACACGGGCCACAGGGATAAGAGCCTCGTTGGACGTAGAATCGCTGTTTACCAACGTACCTGTGGACGAGACAATCGGAATGATAGCCGACAGAGTGTATCGTGATCCAGCCTGTACTCCTCTTGACATACCAGAAAATATTCTGAGGAAACTACTCCAAGCTTGTACTAAAGAGGCACCATTCTTGAGCCCGGATGGGCACATGTATAAGCAAGTAGATGGGGACGCCATGGGTTCTCCCCTAGGTGTCCTGTTTGCAAACTTCTACATGGGTACCATCGAGCAAAAAGTCTTAGTCGACATGAACTTGAAACCGGCCATATACTGCAGGTACGTTGACGACATTTTTACACAGGTACCTGATGTCAGACATCTGCAGGAGCTGAAGGAGGCATTTGAGCAGAGTTCCATGCTGCGTTTCACTTACGAGATGGAAAAGGATGGGAAGCTGCCCTTTCTAGATGTAACAGTCATGGAAAAGGGCGGAGGTTTCCACACTGCAGTCTACACTAAGGAAACAAACATAGGAATGTGCCTAAATGCCAACAGCGACTGCCCAGACAGGTACAAGAGGAGTGTTGTTAACGCATATGTCGACCGTGCTCTCAGCCACAGCTCAGAATGGAAGCAAGTCGACGAAGAACTCTGTAGGGTAAGGCAGGTCCTAGTCAATAACGGCTTCTCCAATGGTTTCGTCGAAGACATCATAAGAAGGAAAGTGAAAAGCCATGCAACCTCTGAAGAGACAACTAACACAACACCTATACCCCCTATTAGACTATTTTACAGGAACTTCTTTTCCACAGCTCATAAAACGGAGGAAAGGGTCCTGAAAGATATTGTTAATAGAAACGTTATCCCTACAGACAAAAATCAGAGGATACAACTGACGATTTACTATAAAACCAGAAAAACGGCCAGCCTACTCATGAGAAACTCTCCAGACACAAAACAGAACGCTTTAAAAGAGACTAACGTCGTCTATGCCTTCAAATGCCCACTTGGGGACTGTAAGCTCCAAAAAAAACAGTATATAGGCAAGACAACAACATCTCTTTCTAGGCGTTTAACGATGCATAAGCAACAGGGCTCCATTAAGGAACATATAATCTCTTCCCACAACCAAACCATCGCCAGAGAAATCCTAGTAAAAAACACAGAAATCATCGATAGATACAGCGATAGCAGGCGGCTTGACGTTTGCGAGGCACTACACATCAAGAAGTCAACACCAGCAATCAACAGCCAATTATTGCACAACTATATTCTACCCACCTCAAGACTCCGCTCCAATATAGAAGCATCAAGAAATATGGACCAATAGGCTTTCTACAAACACTTCTATTCAATATCCATTGTTTCGTGTTCTGTCTTGTGTTGATGAAATTAATACCCTATTAATACCCTTGTTCTGTCTTGTGTTGATGAAATTAATACCCTATTAATACCACATTTTGTTCTGTCTTGTGTTAATGCCACATCACCCCTTCCACCTCACTCAAATGTAGATATAAAATCGGAGATACGTAAGTTCTATTCAGTTGTGTATTTGTGAACTAAAGTCTTTGAAAATGTAATAAGTTTTACGAAACGCGCCCGTGTCGCGTCAGACTAGAAATAAAAATGAATTTTGGAGAATTGATTTTTTATTTACCTCCAACAGTGAAGTGTAATGTACGAAAGATTGAGAAAATTCGTGTTAGAATTATTAATCTTACTTTTTCGGTCATATTTAATAATATATATATATATATATATATATATATATATATATATATATATTATTAAATATGACCGAAAAAGTAAGATTAATAATTCTAACACGAATTTTCTCAATCTTTCGTACATTACGCTTCACTGTTGGAGGTAAATCAAAAATCACTTCTCCAAAATTCATTTTTATTTCTAGTCTGACGCGACACGGGCGCGTTTCGTAAAACTTATTACATTTTCAAAGACTTCACAAATACACAACTGATTAGAACTTGCGTTTCCCTGATTTTATATCTACATTTGAGTGAGGTGGGAAGGGTGATGTGGCATTACATTTGAGTGAGGTGGGAAGGGTGATGTGGCATTAACACAAGACAGAACACTAGGGGATATTAATAGGGTATTAAAAGTATCAACACAAGACAGAACAGAAACAATGGGTATTGAATAGAAGTGTTTGTAGAAAGCCTATTGGTCCATATTTCTTGATGCTTCTATATTGGAGCGGAGTCTTGAGGTGGGTAGAATATAGTTGTGCAATAATTGGCTGTTGATTGCTGGTGTTGACTTCTTGATGTGTAGTGCCTCGCAAACGTCAAGCCGCCTGCTATCGCTGTATCTATCGATGATTTCTGTGTTGTTTACTAGGATTTCTCTGGCGATGGTTTGGTTATGGGAAGAGATTATATGTTCCTTAATGGAGCCCTGTTGTTTATGCATCGTTAAACGCCTAGAAAGAGATGTTGTTGTCTTGCCTATATACTGGGTTTTTTGGAGCTTACAGTCCCCAAGTGGGCATTTGAAGGCATAGACGACGTTAGTCTCTTTTAAAGCGTTCTGTTTTGTGTCTGGAGAGTTTCTCATGAGTAGGCTGGCCGTTTTTCTGGTTTTATAGTAAATCGTCAGTTGTATCCTCTGATTTTTGTCTGTAGGGATAACGTTTCTATTAACAATATCTTTCAGGACCCTTTCCTCTGTTTTATGAGCTGTGGAAAAGAAGTTCCTGTAAAATAGTCTAATAGGGGGTATAGGTGTTGTGTTAGCTGTCTCTTCGGAGGTTGCATGGCTTTTCACTTTCCTTCTTATGATGTCTTCGATGAAACCATTGGAGAAGCCGTTATTGACTAGGACCTGCCTTACCCTACAGAGTTCTTCGTCGACTTGCTTCCATTCTGAGCTGTGGCTGAGAGCACGGTCGACGTATGCATTAACAACACTCCTCTTGTACCTGTCAGGGCAGTCGCTGTTGGCATTTAGGCACATTCCTATACTACAGCCGAATTAAAAGCAAAGGTCAACAAAATGATCGAAACTGTGAACGCCAAGAAATCCGGACTCCACCTGCCAAAGATCATTGGGGAATATAAACCTGGATATGCGTATGGAAATGTCAAGACGCACAAGCCTGGAAACCCACTTCGGCCAATCATTAGCCAGATACCCACACCCACGTACAGACTGGCGAAGCGACTCAACGGCCTGCTGACTCCTTATGTTCCTTGCGCCTTCAGCCTGAAGTCTCCAAAGGAATTTGTGGACTTACTGCGGGGCGCACGGGCCACAGGGATAAGAGCCTCGTTGGACGTAGAATCGCTGTTTACCAACGTACCTGTGGACGAGACAATCGGAATGATAGCCGACAGAGTGTATCGTGATCCAGCCTGTACTCCTCTTGACATGCCAGAAAGTATTCTGAGGAAACTACTCCAAGCTTGTACTAAAGAGGCACCCTTCTTGAGCCCGGATGGGCACATGTATAAGCAAGTAGATGGGGTCGCCATGGGTTCTCCCCTAGGTGTCCTGTTTGCAAACTTCTACATGGGTACCATCGAGCAAAAAGTCTTAGTCGACATGAACTTGAAACCGGCCATATACTGCAGGTATGTTGACGACATTTTTACACAGGTACCTGATGTCAGACATCTGCAGGAGCTGAAGGAGGCATTTGAGCAGAGTTCCGTGCTGCGTTTCACTTACGAGACGGAAAAGGATGGGAAGCTGCCTTTTCTAGATGTAACAGTCATGGAAAAGGGCGGAGGTTTCCACACTGCAGTCTACACAAAGGAAACAAACATAGGAATGTGCCTAAATGCCAACAGCGACTGCCCTGACAGGTACAAGAGGAGTGTTGTTAACGCATATGTCGACCGTGCTCTCAGCCACAGCTCAGAATGGAAGCAAGTCGACGAAGAACTCTGTAGGGTAAGGCAGGTCCTAGTCAATAACGGCTTCTCCAATGGTTTCATCGAAGACATCATAAGAAGGAAAGTGAAAAGCCATGCAACCTCCGAAGAGACAGCTAACACAACACCTATACCCCCTATTAGACTATTTTACAGGAACTTCTTTTCCACAGCTCATAAAACAGAGGAAAGGGTCCTGAAAGATATTGTTAATAGAAACGTTATCCCTACAGACAAAAATCAGAGGATACAACTGACGATTTACTATAAAACCAGAAAAACGGCCAGCCTACTCATGAGAAACTCTCCAGACACAAAACAGAACGCTTTAAAAGAGACTAACGTCGTCTATGCCTTCAAATGCCCACTTGGGGACTGTAAGCTCCAAAAAATCCAGTATATAGGCAAGACAACAACATCTCTTTCTAGGCGTTTAACGATGCATAAACAACAGGGCTCCATTAAGGAACATATAATCTCTTCCCATAACCAAACCATCGCCAGAGAAATCCTAGTAAACAACACAGAAATCATCGATAGATACAGCGATAGCAGGCGGCTTGACGTTTGCGAGGCACTACACATCAAGAAGTCAACACCAGCAATCAACAGCCAATTATTGCACAACTATATTCTACCCACCTCAAGACTCCGCTCCAATATAGAAGCATCAAGAAATATGGACCAATAGGCTTTCTACAAACACTTCTATTCAATACCCATTGTTTCTGTTCTGTCTTGTGTTGATACTTTTAATACCCTATTAATATCCCCTAGTGTTCTGTCTTGTGTTAATGCCACATCACCCTTCCCACCTCACTCAAATGTAATGCCACATCACCCTTCCCACCTCACTCAAATGTAGATATAAAATCAGGGAAACGCAAGTTCTAATCAGTTGTGTATTTGTGAAGTCTTTGAAAATGTAATAAGTTTTACGAAACGCGCCCGTGTCGCGTCAGACTAGAAATAAAAATGAATTTTGGAGAAGTGATTTTTGATTTACCTCCAACAGTGAAGCGTAATGTACGAAAGATTGAGAAAATTCGTGTTAGAATTATTAATCTTACTTTTTCGGTCATATTTAATAATATATATATATATATATATATATATATATATATATATATATATATATATATATATATATATATATATATATGCAAACAAGCCTGAATGGTCCCCAGGATTATATACGAATGAAAACTCACACCCCAGAAGTGACTCGAACCCATACTCCCAGGAGCAACGCAACTGGTAACTACAGGGCGCCTTAATCCACTTGACCATCACGGCCGTCAAAAGGAAGTGATAGCCAAGGCTATTTGAACCACTTCCCCGACGGCAACTCGGATGGTAATCTTGGGCATAGCATTTCACCAAATCACCTCATTCTTTGGGGCACACGTGAGGAACACAAATGCGAACAAGCCTGAATGGTCCCCAGGACTATATGCGAATTAAAGCTCACACCCCAGAAGTGACTCAAATAAGGGGAAGTGGCTCAAATAGCCTTGGCTATCACTTCCTTTTGACGGCCGTGATGGTCAAGTGGATTAAGGCGCCCTGTAGTTACCAGTTGCGTTGCTCCTGGGAGTATGGGTTCGAGTCACTTCTGGGGTGTGAGTTTTCATTCGCATATAGTCCTGGGGACCATTCAGGCTTGTGCGCATTTGTGTTCCTCACGTGTGCCCCAAAGAATGAGGTGATTTGGTGAAATGCTATGCCCAAGATTACCATCCGAGTTGCCGTCGGGGAAGTGGCTCAAATAGCCTTGGCTATCACTTCCTTTTGACGGCCGTGATGGTCAAGTGGATTAAGGCGCCCTGTAGTTACCAGTTGCGTTGCTCCTGGGAGTATTGGTTCGAGTCACTTCTGGGGTGTGAGTTTTCATTCATATATATATATATATATATATATATATATATATATATATATATATATATATATATATATATTTATTTATTTATTATATATATACATATATACACACAGACACATATATAGATTCTTCTATATAGACATTAGAGAAGATTCAGCGGTACGCAATGCACCAGGCTCGCCACCATTTTCAGTATTCGTCATATCCAAGTCTGCTGTGTGATGCACATGTCTTCTTGCTTCACCACCCTGTAATGAAATATTGTTTGTTACTAATTGTTTTCAATAATACATTATTTTATTATATAATATTTAATTTATTAATTAAAAACCCTTTCCATATTATAGAAAAAAAACTAAAACAAGAATCTATATAAAACAATATTATATCCTGCATTATTCCAGCCCATTATTAGAGATAGTAGCCACCTCTTATTTTGGTTTTCTTTCATTATTAGTGCTCAGAAAATTAAATATATCTACATATTTAGTCAAAATCAGTTACATTATTTTATCTTATTCATAGCATAAATGTTCTCAAAGATTACTAAAAAGAAATTGAATTAGACTACAGCAAATTGGCAAACTTTACATTGTATCTGTTTCCACCGAGTTTGTTTGGGGTGTTCTTCAACATATCAGCAATACTTGTCTCAACATCTCTTTCAGTTGCATTAGTGTGGGTGTTGATACAGGCTTCTGGAAATTTATAAGAATTAATTAATATATATCAGAAAATTGGGAACATCAAATGATCTGATATTCCCATCACTGAAAAATAAGAACAGCTAAAAAAATGAAATGAAAAAAATAAAAAAATAAACTATACTCATGAAATGAACAGTATGGTAAACAACACAGCTCAATTTCAATGCAATGTCACACAAAATTATTAAATCGAAATGAAAATAAATTGAAATCTATGAAAATTCAAATTATCAATGCAATCGGAAATATTGAAATAATATCGCAACATAATATAGTGTGGGTTGCTCTTACGTGTAACAGATGGTGCTGTTTTTCAAAAAAGGCATGGTTTTACCTGTCACAAGTGTGGCATCTGTACTTATACTCACGAAATGAACGGTATGGTAAACAACATAGCTCAATTGCAATGCAATGTCACAATAACATTTAATAACAATAACATTTAAATATACTTTAAGATATAATCTAGAAGAAAATAAGAACATTGAAACGGTTCATGAACTCGATTTCAATAAAGGACACTATGGGGAACTTTGAAAAAGAGTTAATGAGTATAATTAGACAGACTTGTTGCTAGGCAGAGGAGTAAATAATGAGATATATGGCAAATTTTGCAAAATATACGGCACACAAACATTCATACCCAAACAAAGCCAAATGCTAGGTAAGAACAAAGCAGTTGGCCTGTAGGGGAAAGGAGATACCCCCAAGACTGGAATACAAGTCATTAACAAGCACACAAGTACTACACCACACAACAACCGCACTACTACCAGAACTGGACGAATCACTTCCAAAACAACACACCCAAAATGGAAATGGAAATAACCAATCACAGGTCAGAGAACTACTGAGATTCTGTGACAAATTCTCGCTCAGTCAGCAGATAACAAAACGGACTAGGGACGAGAACACGCTGGACCTCATATTCACGAACAATGATGAGCTAATCAGAGACATTACTGTCTCAGACACTAACAAACTAACATCAATAACGGTAGTAGGCCCAAGAGAAACAACAAGCGAGAAGGGCTATTCAATATATTCAATTTTAATAATAAAAGGATAGACTGGGAGAAAAAAAACAGGGAACTTACAAACATTCACTGGGAAAATGTTCTAGGTAATAAAAATCCTACACAAGGAAAAGCAAAAAGCACTGCCAGTATTGGACCTATTCGTACTAGTGAAGGTTCATATACTGAGGATGACAAAGAAATTAGTGAAATCCTAAAAAAGCAGTATGAGGACATGTTTAGCACTCCGATACAAAGCATGAAAGTGGAGGATCCGGACAACTTCTTTATGGGTGATATCCAAACCCCTGTAAATATAACTGATATCAACACGAGTGTGACAGATTTTGAAAGAGAAATTGACAATGTGCCAATGCATTCAGCCCCGGGTCCAGACTCATGGAATTCAATATTTATAAATAAATGCAAAGTGCCAGTAGCACAGGCACTCAGTATAGTGTGAAGGAAGAGCTTGGACACGGGGGAGATACCAGAGGCTCTTAAAGCAGCAGACATAGCTCCTCTACACAAGGGAGGTAGTAAAGCATTGGCAAAGAATTATAGACCAGTTGCACTAACATCCCACATAATAAAATTATTTGAGAGTGATCAGGAGTCAGGTTACTAGTTTTATAGAGACCAATGACCTCCACAATCCAGGCCAACATGGATTTAGAGCAGGAAGATATTGAAATACCTCTTACAGCTATCTCTCATGTCCTCTACTTGTACAGTACAGCTACCTGACCATTACGACAAAATCACTGAGATATGAGATAATGATGATACTAACCTCATCTACTCAGAATCCAACCCACTCATATTAAATAATGATGTAAACAATAAATTAAAAAAAAAATCCACTTATTAATGTCAACCAACAAACTCACACTAAACATAGAAAGGACCTACAACATCTTACTTGGGAGCAAATCAACAAATGCAATTCATCTACAGTTACACAATGTTAACATCAGAAATAAAAAAGATGGTAAGTTCCTTGGTCTATACTTAGATCTGCCCGAAACGCTATGAGTGCTAGTTGCTTTACAAGAATGTATAACTTCAAGTCACTGTACTCTCCCCCAATGTACCTTCTTGTACATAAAGAAAAAATAAATAAATAAACAAACACGCAATAAATCAATACTTACTAAATTTTGTCTATTATGAAGCAAAGAAGCAGGTCCACGGAAGGCTTTTCTGTTGAGTTCGAAGCCCAGATTACTCGTGGTCTCTGAAATAAGTTAAGATTATAAGTATAAAATTTATAAAACCAAATAATAAATCCGGTATTGCTCAATTTCAGATGCAGACGTACTGAATGATATATCAGACTGTCAGCATGGTATTCGATCTGGAAGGTCCAGTGTAACGAATTTACTCAGTTTCTATGATCGAGCCACAGAGATCTAAAAAGAATTCTGATCAAGAAAGAGATCTAGGGGTGGTTTTAGATAGAAAACTATAACCTGAGGATCATATTAAGAACATTCTGCGAGGGGCCTATGCTAAACTTTTTAACTTTAGAATTGCTTTTAAATACATAGGTCAAAAAGTTTTAAAAGTTTTAAAAGTTTTTTAAACCTCTCGTGTATCATGAGTGTGGAAAAGCTTCAGATGGTGCATTCAGATGATGAATATTACCTAGTTCCTTCATCTGGAAAGAATGAAGACATATTGGTGCATTCGGATGATAAAAACTAACTACTGTAGTTCAATTGATCAACAGACTGTATATCATATGCAGACTGTATGTGGATCTGCGGGCCACTCCAAACAACAGCCTGGTGGACCAAGCTCCACCAGGCCTAAAGCACAAAGTGGTCCACTGGCACCGGCAACTTCAACCATAAATGTTCTCAAAGATTACTAAAAATGATTGAATTAGACTAGACTACAGTAAATTGGCAATCTTAACCGTGTATCTGTTTCCACCAATACAGTACATGCTTCAACATATCAGCAATACTTGATATGCAAATATATACACATATATCCATATACAGTATATACACATACATATATAATACAAAAATTTTAAAATTTACTTACTTAATATTACATTGCAAATATTCCAGGTTTTGAAGACAATTTTCTTATTGCGCTCAACAAGGTAAGGCTTGCACCACAGATTCTGTCAGGGGTGGAAGCATATTAGCATTGTATAGAAAATATTTACCAAATAGTAGTTAAATACATAAAACTACAAATAGTAATTATTGAATTATTACATTACGCTTATACTCGTACATTCTGTTAAAGTGTCAAATTTCTACATTAGACTACCATATTACCTATATTATTGTTAATAATGTATTGACAGATGCAATATGTATTAAAATTCTAAAAATAAGTCATGCATTATATACAATTTGTGGGAAACTGTCTGCTGAGAAAAGCTGGTATGGGGGTTGTTACAAGAGTGAGTAATAATTAAAGCTGGTGCATATAACATCCTTGTCAGGCACATGCAAAAGTGAACACTTCCAGAATTGGAGACATGCAGAAATGTAACATGTGGAAATAGAGGCATGCCAAAACAAAGACATGCATAAATTCAAATTCTTATCTAAATAATTTCTAGTGATTATTATATAAATTATTCCATCAGTACAAGATCAAATATTCACAAAAAAAGGAGAAGAGATATTTGATATTCAATACCATCCTCCCTTTGGCAAGAGTAATCATGTCCTGTTGGACATTTATTATATGTTAAGATATAATCTAAAAGAAAATAGGGACATTGAAATGGTTGTTAAACTCTATTTCAATAAAGGACACTATAGGGAACCTCGAACCCTGTATTACAAGTGTAAGTGAAAATGTTGGAAAAAATAATTAAAGCTAAATGTGAAGAACACCTGGAGACAAATGCTACACTTGCTTACATTTATGAATTGCTTTTAAATACATAGGTCAAAAATTTACCGATATGGTGCATTCGGAAGACAAACCAAATTTTTCACTTTTGACAATTGAGCACCTGCTACATCCAGATTCTAGGGAGGAAAGGAAGGACGATCTTACTGGATCCCATAGCCTCTCCGAGGCACAAACCAGGCTTGTACACAACCCTCCCCCTGCACCCGAGCTATGTCAACAGGTCGTTCTTTCTCTTCGCCATTATGTAACGGGGGGTGGGGGAAATAGCTCTATCTTGTCCATTATTCGACCCCCCCAGTTAACTAACGAGGCCGGGGGAAACAGCTCTCTCTAGTCCGTTATCCCGTCCCCAGTTAGCTAACTATTCTAGAGCACCCTCCAGAGTTCCTAAGGCAACCTCTCTTGTTCAACACCTTGTAAACCTAGGTATTTGACTACCTAGGTGCTAAGACTACAAGGCGTCGTAACTGGATCAGTTACCCGAAACTCTAGAGAGAACTCTAGAATACAGAATCATTGCCACAAACGTATAAGAGAAAACGAAAGGAAAGAAATGAATAGTGAAGTAATTAGTGAGGGTTTGGGGTGAGAGGGAGAGAGGTGGGAGGGGCGAGGAGGGTCATTAGTTGAAAGTGAGAGTTGAGAGAGGGGTGGAGGGAGAGGTGTAGATAGGTAGAAGTAGAAGAGTGGAAAGTAGAAGTAGAAGAGTAGATAGTAGAAGACGAAATGCTGCCACCATCCATTCATGATCATTACATACAAGACAAGGAATGGAACTTGTCTGTATCACAAAATTCTCAAAAGATGTTATCAAGAGATCATTATTAGTATGGTCCCATCTTTATCATGTACTCATTCTAAACCATGAAACCAGTAACTACAGAGGCTTTCTCACCTCAACTCAACTCTAGGGACACAGTGAAAGACCATTTAAATAATAAATTCAACAATTATATTTTTCATGATAAGTATCATAACTTAAGCAATCCAATTAAAATGTTAACGATTAATATTCAAAGTGAGTCATCCTCCAAGAATCTGAGAGCACTACAACTGACTGCCCCTGATCATCACACAACATATGTAAACACGACCAAGTCACCTTACTGTTCACTCACCGAGGACTGAGTCTAAGTTGAATAGAGAGGGGGGGGGGGTCTGTAGCTTGACAGAGACTGTCTCGCCCCTGCCGGCCGACAGCCTCCCTGCTAGGGACGTCTTCTCGGCTCTCCTGGCTCGTGTGCTGTTCTGTCTGTTAATGCTTTTTGCTCGATAGTTCTCCGAGTATTTATTGGGGAACCTAGTAGCTAACTCCGCCCACAAGTAGATAGCCTCCGGCACTACCAAGCCACTCCTTAAACGACGGCATGTTTGAAGGCTACCCGGCTCCAATTATACGCTTAGCGGAAGCAAGGTGAAATTCTCATGATCTGACCTCAGGTCACTTGGGGTCATTAACGGTTAGAGGTGTGAGATCTCCGCCGACAACTTGGCGCCTTTCCAAATCCCTGTCTGTGACTCATATTCTATATATATTTTAAATAAACTAACCCAAACACTTTTACAGTGTTACAATTACATCATCACACACAGAGATCACAATAACGTGATGCATCAAATGAACAAATCCACAAGGGTCGTGACAAGGATTTGAACCTGCATCCGGGAGCATCCCAGACACTGCCTAAATCGACTGAGCTACAACAGGGTAAAAGGATCCAGGAAGTTCAGTAGAAGTTCGGTTTCAATCCTTTTACCCTGTCGTAGCTCAGTCGATTAAGGCAGTGTCTGGGATGCTCCTGGACACAGGTTTGAATCCTCATCACGGCCCTTGCGGATTTGTTCATTTGATGCATCACGTTATTGTGATCTCTGTGTGTGATGATGTAAGGGCGAAGAGGGAGAACGGCCTGTTGACATAGCTCGGGTGCAGGTGGGGGGGTTGTGTAAAAGCCTGGTTTGTGCCTCGGAGAGGCTATGGGATCCAGTAAGATCGTCCTTCCTTTCCTCCCTAGAATCTGGATGTAGCAGGTGCTCAATTGTCAAAAGTGAAAAATTTGGTTTGTCTTCCGAATGCACCATATCGGTAAATTTTTTAATAATCTTTTAAAAATAGTAAATGCCACTATTTTTGCAAAATTATTACGAGATCTATTATTCTAATAAGGGTTTGATAAAATACAGTAGACTGCCTACTGGTTTTACCTGTAATAAGGTTTGATACAGATGATTATGGATATATTGAAATGCTCTTATTGTTAAGAAGCCATTTTTTTTCTCTAATCTGCAATGAAACAATACATATTATTGCACTTACCAAAACATGGATGAATGTAGAAAATACAGAACTATTAGCTGAATATCAAATAAATGGATTTAATCTATTTCACACAGATAGATATATTAGACCGTGTATGTTAGGTAATACCTAACATACACGCCTCCACACACACTACATTTGAAATGTAGTCTCGAAAAGACTACATTTCAACAGAAACGTGCCACAGACCAGTCACAAGACTGAACCTCGTCGAGGCCAAACGTCTAAATGAGAGCATGAACAAGAAAGAAATAATTAGTCCCATTAGTTCCATTAGTATTAATGAAAAAAATAATAGTCCCATGCCGTGCCTGCCTCACATGCCGTGCCTGCCTCACATGCCGTGCCTGCCTCACATGCCGTGCCTGCCTCACATGCCATGCCTGCCTCAACTGCCGTGCCTGCCTCACATGCCGTGCCTGCCTCACATGCCGTGCCTGCCTCAACTGCCGTGCCTGCCTCACATGCCGTGCCTGCCTCAACTGCCGTGCCTGCCTCACATGCCGTGCCTGCCTCACATGCCGTGCCTGCCTCACATGCCGTGCCTGCCTCACATGCCGTGCCTGCCTCACATGCCGTGCCTGCCTCACATGCCGTGCCTGCCTCACATGCCGTGCCTGCCTCACATGCCGTGCCTGCCTCACATGCCGTGCCTGCCTCAACTGCCGTGCCTGCCTCACATGCCGTGCCTGCCTCACATGCCGTGCCGGCATCACCACCACCATGTGAGAAATCTTTAAGGAATTCTGATAAAGAAAGAGATCTAGGGGTGGTTCTAAATAGAAAACTATCACCTGAGGACCACATAAAGAACATTGTGTGAGGAGCCTATGCCATGCATTCCAACTTCAGAATTGCTTTTAAATACATGGATGGCGAAATACTAAAGAAATTGTTCACCACTTTTGTTAGTCCAAAGCTAGAATATGCAGCAGTTGTGGGGTGCCCATATTGGGGTGCCATCACATTTAAACCAACCAAGCCCACAAATACGTCAACATGGACTAGCATTACACCGTCTAACATACTCTGTCAGACTCTATCAGTTTATTAATATTGTAGATGAGCAGCAGGTCCTTGTCCAGGCACTAAACCTCATGAGTGTCCAGTTGTCAGAAAAAGATTCAGTCGCAATGCGTAAATAAAGTCTCATGAGTGTCCATTGTGTGGAAAAGGATTCAGTCAAGCTGACTACATAATCATATAAATTGAATATAAATATGTCTGCATATATATTTGAATATATAAATAAAGTTAACAATTGCTTGCTTAGTTAATTTATAAGTTATCATACAAGTTCATTTAATTGAATAATATCTAGTACTTAGTTAAGTGCTTAGACTACATTTAAAGTCATTTATTATACTTTTGCAATTTAATTTGTTTATAGTATAAGAACCTAATGGCTGTTAGTTATGGAGCTAGGTTAGACTATGTATGTTTAAATCTCTGATTTAAACGGAGCCAGTGTTCAGTCATATAACTGAATTTATCAAATCTTATCCTTGTATAATATACAAGCTGATGTGAGATCCCTGTCTACAGGTGGACTGGAACTCTATCAACTAATCCATTCATCCCAACAGTCCCTTACAGCCCACAATCTATCATTAGGAAAAGAGGAGCTAGGATTTACGACCCTAGCTAGAGATTCTTGGAATTAATTTGCAGACAGTAATTTTTTAATTTAGTTCAGTCCAAGTCTCCAGTAGTCTCCTCTTATATCAATCCCAGCAGGTTTTTCCCACAATTACAACCTCCACCATTACATATAACAACCACCACCATGTGAGAAATCTTTAAGGAATTCTGATAAAGAAAGAGATCTAGGGGTGGTTCTAAATAGAAAACTATCACCTGAGGCCCACATAAAGAACATTGTGTAAGGAGCCTTTGCCATGCATTCCAACTTCAGAATTGCTTTTAAATACATGGATGGCGAAATACTAAAGAAATTGTTCACCACTTTTGTTAGTCCAAAGTTAGAATATGCAGCAGTTGTGGGGTGCCCATATTGTGTGCCCATATTGGGGTGCCATCACATTTAAACCAACCAAGCCCACAAATACGTCAACATGGACCAGCATTACACCGTCTAACATACTCTGTCAGATGTAACAACTAAATTTGTGAATTCAAGACCTAATCTATTGTATAACACAGTGTTAGTACGAGAAAAACATTACTTACATTCGAAGCCGTGTTTTAAAATGGCGGCGATCTTGTTGTACTGACGCTCCACACTGTGTGTTCGTTTGCGTATGATGAACGTGTGACAATTTACTACAACAATTATTTAATTATTCTTATTCTTTATTTTACTATTTTTAGGGTACATGAAATTTCAAATTTATTTGCACACAATAATATAATTGCATTGTCATAACCTTTATATATTACGGAAAATACGATGACATGAACGAAGTCAAAGTGAAGTTGAAGTCAAAGTCATTCGCCGAACGTATTAGTCATTTTTTTTCTCTCAAACGATAGGGGATAACAAATCCACGGAGAATATAAGTGTACAGTAAAGTTAATTTTATTCAGGAAAGTATATACATAGTTGATTTACAAACATAATGTTGGATTTATAGATAGAGCTAGTGCATACAATACCTAAAGCCACTATAGTAGGCATAGCATTTCAGGCAACCGGGCAGTATATATGGACCCCTTACTCAAATCTCTGAATATGTTAGATATTAAGTCCCTGCACATACTCTCATGTGTATTTTATATATATAAAACGCTGCACTGTAATGTCAATCCTGACCTTAAAAGCTTCCTAGAAGGTTGTAACAGATCCCATGAGCACCACACCAGAAACAAATACCTATTTGATATTCCAAGAGTACGACTTAGTCAAACTAGAAATGCTTTACAAATCAAGGGACCTCGAATGTGGAATGACCTTCCCAATTATGTTAAAAACTGTACCTCTCCCAACCAGTTTAAGATAAAATAAAGATAAATTTATAAGTTAAGAAAAATTCCACAAATCAACAACCCTGTTACTGACCCAGTATTTACCCAAGTCTTTCCTAAATCTAAACTTATCCAATTTATACCCATTGTTTCGTGTTCTATCTTGTGTTGACAATTTTAATACCCTATTAATATCCCCTTTGTTATATCCATTCAGGAAATTGTGGTTGATCTCGAACCCATTGAAAATGTGACGACTTATACTGAATTTTGTAACTATATCATCAAGATTGTAATCAGCTTAGCTAAATGTAGTGTGGGGTTCAGTCCCTAAGCCCATATATGTGCCTCTATAACCATTTACGTTACAGGGCAAAAACATAAGAACAAAGGTAACTGCAGAAGGCCTATTGGCCCATACCAAGCAGCTCCTATCTATAACAGATAACATAACAAACATAACAACAGTAAAAACATTTAGTGTGTGTTTGACGCTCACTGATATGTTCCAGCGTTGTTTTATATATGGTGCTATTCTATCTTACGCTTTGTTGCTCTTTTATACCTACGGACTCATAGAACATTCTATTGCGAAAACATTGACACAAAAATGAATGACGTACATACAATAATAATGTCAGGACAGTGAAATAATTATAAACTTTCAAAGCGCTGTATCGCCCATGCGTCGTCGTGTCACCAATACTGGGTAACAGTTCCGCCACTTCCCACACTCTTGCGGGTGGGCCGCGACCATTATTCTACATTTATATTCATATCACCGTGTTGGGAATTTCATTGCGAGTCCATTGATACCAAAATTAACGCTGTAGGACAAGTGTGGAAGTGATAACAATCCCAAGAGTAAAAACATTTTGTTGCTGTTGGGCACTCACGGTGAGTCATCTACGTAGGTATTTATTTGGTGCTGGTATCCATATAACTTTTTGTGACCGTTTTTACTGATGTTCTTCTAGAGAATGTTATTGCGAACACGTTGATATCAAAATGAAATACGTAGCTCGAGAACTAAGGTCAGGAAAGTAAAAAGAGTATACACATTTTTGTTTTGACGCTTAAGGTTATTGTGAGTACTCATCGCACTTTGTACTTTTGGTTTTAAATTCTTAATGTTGATGCTGGGCTTAAGCTTAATGTTAAGCTTAAGCTTGAGCTTAATGTTGGGCTCCGAATGCATGATAGAGCTCATAAGTTAGCCAAAGAATCTGCCTTTAAAGGAGCCGTTGAGTGTAACCTTGGATTGTCAATGAGCAATCTGAGAGCAGCAGTACACCGAGAACTTCAACAAGATCTTGTAGATCTGAGGCAAAGTGAAATTGACACCAGTAATTCCATCTATCATCATACTATCATGCAAGAGGAGCCACACATCTATGGATCATCCAATAAAATCAGCAGACTTCTAGATGTTACTACTGCTCGGCTTAGACTCGGTTACAAGTATCTCTGGGAATTCTCATTATCTGCTGATGTAGACCTGACCAAATGCAAACTGTGTCAAGAAAATTATTCACACACCCTCCGTCACTATGTGATGGAATGCGAAAAGATACATGAATTTAGAGACAATTCTATAACCAATGTTCCAGCGGTGTGTCAATATTTCATTCAAAATGATCTGCTACCAGAAATTTTAGCCAAATATTCCCAGTTTGCTAACTGTAGATAACAACTAAGTGATTGTAACCTATCCACCGCTGCCCACTGGATGGGGGGCGGTGTGCAGGACAAACATATAAATTTTGATACTAGCTCTCCACATATGTCAGTTGCTTAATTTAGAACCTGTACTTGAGGTCGATCTCGAACCCATTGTTGATGTAATGACTTATATTGAATTTTGTAACTAGCTCATCAAGATTGTAACTTGCTTAGCTAAATGAATTGTGGGGTTCAGTCCCTGAGCCCATTATGTACCTCTGTAACCCTTTCCACTACCGCCCACAAGATGGGTATGGGGTGCATAATAAATGAACTAAACTAACTAACTCATATTGAACTGTTCCATCTCATGTTGGAATAGTGCTCAACGAGGTGGCGGATGACTTGGCCAAACGTGCCACATCAAAACCACAAGTTGACATTGAATGTGAATTCACAATGAGACAAATAAGAAGCAAAATCAGAAATATTCAGGCACAGGCGGGAGTGGAGAGGAGAGAGATAATGTATGAGAGTAGTCAAACCATGCAACACTACATGTATGTGAGTCAAAAACCCATTTCACTTATGGTAAAAGGAGAAATGCTTGGAGTGACTCTGTGTACATGCGGCTCAGGCTTGGGTACAAATATTACTGGGAATATGGGATAGATGTTCATGATAATGACACGAAGTGTAAACTATGTGGTATGTTAAGGTCTCACACCCTGGCCCATTATGTTCTTGATTGTCCGTTGATTAATGTATATAGAAACACTGAGATAAGGACTGTTCCTGAACAAATAGCCTGGATGTGTCACAACGGAAAGGTTGATGATATTCTTGTGAGATATAAGAATTTTGCACCAAGACTGTAATATTTTGTTGAATTATCTGCAGGTGTCTTGCAAATTGTCTATACAGTATACCTAGGTCATAAAAGTATTTGTGTGTACGTCTGATAACATACTACTTGTGAAGGAGGAAATGCATATGTTTATCTCTCAGAATGTTTGGTAATATGTTTATTTGTGATGTGTGTCTATGTATGTATTAACACGTTGTACTGAATGGGGTGAGAATAGCTTGAGCTACCTCATCCCTTTGTTTTTCATGCCCGAAACGCTTTGCGTAATAGTGGCTTTAGGCATTGTATGTACTAGCCCTATCTATAAACTCATTACTCTTTGTAAAATCTCTTGTATGTATGTACCTTACCTAAATAAACATTTGATTTGATTTGAGTATTATAAACAACAGAGGTCCCAGGACAGAGCTTTGAGGTACTCAACCTACAACATTTCCCAACTCTGACTTAACCCCATTTATACTAACTCTGTTGAGCGTTGACCATTTATACATCAACTCTGTTGATGTGAGCACTTAATTGGCGGTCAGTGCTTAATTCTTAATTGGAGCTTAATTCTTAAAAAGCAATATATACTTTCGATCATGATTTAGTTTAGTCTGCCATTTAAAGAAAAAAAGAGCATATCAATGGTATATCACAGAAAATGAATTTATCATAAACTCATGTATTTGTCTTATCATATTGAACTGCATTCATATTTTTAATATATAACAATATGAATATCCAAATTTCTGTAAATCCCCTACCATGTTGGAATCTGTGGAAATGAATGAGCAAATGTGCTGGCTGAAGGCGCTGAAGGAAACCACATTGGTTTCATTTTGGATACAAATGTCCATGGAGATTCAGAATGGAAACTAATTATATAGTTGAACCTGCAGAGAGGAGTTTAAGAATCTGTGTTGAGAGTGATGGACACAGCCTTCACAATTATACTTCAGAGAATGTAAACATCTAAGAGTCATTAGAAATATATGTAGAATAATAAACCCTACATTGTTTGAGTTAGGGAAAACACCATTTGTCATATAGATACTAGCTGTTCCTAAAGATTCACCCATTTTGCACCAGCAAGATAACATATAAGATTTTAAGGGTTGACGAATCTTCTTGTTTGATAAACTGTGCACTTGAGACATAGTTAATAAGAACATGCCAATATATAAGACAACAAAAAGTTTTCAGATTCTTTCACACCACTTTCCAGCAACTTTTATAATTTATATAAATTATTTTAGGGAATAATACATAAATTATATATTTAAACATGATATAGTGTTTAGTGGAATGCATAAGGAGTCAAATTGTGTTAAAAAGAGCGATTTTTAGACAATTTGGAAAACTACTTTTTTCTGATCATATTATAACTAAATGGATTTTAAAGGTTTCACTCAGCCAATATATATCATTCACAATTTATTAATGAATTTTACAAAAAACACCATAAATTTTATATTTAAACATGTAAAAACTATTTGTTTTACATTTGGAACAAAATAGTTGTAGAAAAACAATTTAAAATAAAACCTTTGTGTTTGGATTTTTTGATTAAAAGTTTCTCAAAGGCTCTCCTGCACCATTTTCAATGCAAATCATTCCCAAACCTATGGGAAGAGATAGGCAAACGTTTCCTAGATGATTTGTGTTTGCTGGGTTGAGCCTCTGCATCCCTCTAATAAGCCTCTGAATCACTCTCTTGAGCCTCTGCACCCCTCTCTTGAGCCTCTGATTCACTCTTTTGAGTCTCTGCATCACTCTCTTGAACCTCTGCATCACTTTCTCGAGCCTCTGCATCACTCTCTTAAACCTCTGCATCCCTCTCTTGATCTTCTGCATCACTCTCTTGAGCCTCTGCATCATTCTCTTGAGCCTTTACATCCTACTCTTAAGCCTCTACATCATTCTCTTGAACCCCTGCATCACTCTCATGAGCCTCTGCATTACTCTCTTCAGCCTCTGCATCTCTCTCTTCAGCCTCTGCATCACTCTCTTCATCCTCTGCATCACTCTCTTGAACCTCTGCATCACTCTCTTGAGCCTTTGCATCACTCTCTTGAGCCTCTGCATCCCTCTCTTAAGCCTCTGCAACACACTCTTCAGCCTCTGCATCACTCTCTTAAGCCTCTGCATCCCTCTCTTGAGCCTCTGGATCCCTCACTTAAGCCTCTGCAACACTCTCTTGGGCCTCTGCATCAATCTCTTGAGCCTTTGCATCACTCTCTTGAGCCTCTGCATCCCTGTCTTAAGCCTCTGCAACACTCTCTTCAGCTTCTGCATCACTCTCTTGATCCTCTGCATCATTCTCTTGAGCCTCTGCATCACTCTCTTGAGCCTTTGCATCACTCTCTTGAGCCTCTACATCCTTCTCTTAAGCCTCTGCAACACTCTCTTCAGCCTCTGCATCACTCTCTTGAGCCTTTGCATCACTCTCTTGAGCCTCTGCATCCCTCTCTTAAGCCTCTGCAACACTCTCTTCAGCCTCTGTATCACTCTATTAAGCCTCTGCATCACTTTCGTAAGCCTTTGCATCCCTTTCTTCGGCCTCTGCATCACTCTCTTGAACTCCTGCATCCCTCTCATGAGCCTCTGCATCCCTCTCCTGAGCCTTTGCATCACTCTCAAGAGCCTCTGAATCCCTCTCTTGAGCCCCTGCATCCCTCTCTTAAGCCTCTGCATCACTCTCATGAGCCTCTGCATCCCTCTCTTGAGCCTTTGCATCACTATCTTAAGCCTCTGCATCACTCTCATGAGCCTCTGCAACCCTCTCTTGAGCCTTTGCATCACTATCTTAAGCCTCTGCATCCCTCTCTTGAGCCTCTGCATCACTCACAAGAGCCTCTTCATCCTTCTCTTGTGCCTCTGCATCCCTCACCTGAGCCTCTGAATCCCTCTCTTGAGCCTCTGCGTCCCTCTCTTGGGCCTCTACATCCCTCTCTTGAGCCTCTGCATCTCTCTGTTAAGCCTTTGCATCACTTTCTTAAGCCTCTGCATCACTCTCTTAAGCCTCTGAATCACTCTCTTGAGCCTCTGCATCACTCTCTTGAGCCCCTGAATCCCTCTCTCAAGCCTCTGCATCACTCTCTTGAGCCTCTGCATCCCTCACCTAAGCCTCTGCCTCACTCTCTTGAGCCTCTGCATCACTCTCTTCAGCCTCTTCCTCCCTCTCTTCAGCCTCTGCAACACTCTCTTCAGCCTCTGCATCACTCTCTTAAGCCTCTGAATCCCTCTCTCGAGGCCTCTGCATAACTCTCTCGAGCCTCTGCATCACTTTCTTTATTTTCTGCATCACTCTCGTAAGCCTCTGAATCACTCTCTTGAGCCTCTCTATCACTCTCTTGAGCCTCTGCATCACTCTCTTGAGCCTCTGCATCACTCTCTTAAGCCTCTGCATCCCTCTCTTAAACCTCTGCATCCCTCTCTTGATCTTCTGCATCACTCTCTTGAGCCTCTGCATCATTCTCTTGAGCCTCTACATCCTTCTCTTAAGCCTCTACATCATTCTCTTGAACCCCTGCATCACTCTCATGAGCCTCTGCATTACTCTCTTTAGCCTCTGCATCTCTCTCCTCAGCCTCTGCATCACTCTCTTGATCCTCTGCATCACTCTCTTGACCCTCTGCATCACTCTCTTGAGCCTTTGCATCACTCTCTTGAGCCTCTGCATCCCTCTCTTAAGCCTCTGCAACACTCTCTTCAGCCTCTGCATCACTCTCTTAAGCCTCTGCATCCCTCTCTTGAGGCTCTGCATCCCTCACTTAAGCCTCTGCAACACTCTCTTGGGCCTCTGCATCACTCTCTTAAGCCTTTGCATCACTCTTTTGAGCCTCTGCATCCCTGTCTTAAGCCTCTGCAACACTCTCTTCACCTTCTGCATCACTCTCTTGATCCTCTGCATCACTCTCTTGAGCCTCTGCATCACTCTCTTGAGCCTTTGCATCACTCTCTTGAGCTTCTACATCCCTCTTTTAAGCCTCTGCAACACTCTCTTCAGCCTCTGCATCACTCTCTTAAGCCTCTGCATCCCTCTCTTGAGCCTCTGCATCCCTCTATTAAGCCTCTGCATCGCTCCCTTAATCCTCTGCATCACTCTCCTAAGCCTCTGCATCCCTCTCCTGATCCTCTGCATCACTCTCTGGAGCCTCTGCATCACTCTCTTGATCGTCTGCATCACTCTCTTGAGCCTCTGCATCACTCTCTTGAGTCTCTCTATCACTCTCTTGAGCCTCTGCATCACTCTTTTGAGCCTCTGCATCACTCTCTTAAGCCTCTGCATCCCTCTCTTGATTCTCTGCATCACTCTCTTGAGCCTCTGCATCATACTCTTGAGCCTCTGCATCCCTCTCTTAAGCCTCTACATCATTCTCTTGAGCCTCTGCATCACTCTCTTGACCCTCTGCATCACTCTCTTTAGCCTCTGCCTTTCTCTCTTGAGCCTCTGCATCACTCTCTTGAGCCTCTGCATCCCTCTCTGGAGCCTCAGCATCCCTCTCTTGAGCCTTTTGCAGCACTCTCTTGAGCCTCTGCATCATTCTCTTTAGCCTCAGCATCCTTCTCTTAAGCTTCTGCATCACTCTCTTGTGCCTCTGCATCCCTCTTATAAGCCTCTGAATTTCTCTCTTCATCCTCTGCACCCCTCTCTTGAGTAACTGCATCACTCTTTTGAGTCTCTGCATCACTCTCTTGAGCCTCTGCATCACTCTCTTGAGCCTCTGCATCACTCTCTTAAACCTCTGCATCCCTCTCTTGATCTTCTGCATCACTCTCTTGAGCCTCTGCATCATTCTCTTGAGCCTCTGCATCCCTCTCTTAAGCCTCTACTTCATTCCCTTGAGCCTCTGCATCACTCTCTTCAGCCTCTGCATCACTCTCTTAAGCCTCTGAATCCCTCTCTCGAGGCCTCTGCATAACTCTCTCGAGCCTCTGCATCACTCTCTTTATTTTCTGCATCACTCTCGTAAGCCTCTGAATCACTCTCTTGAGCCTCTCTATCACTCTCTTGAGCCTCTGCATTACTCTCTTGAGCCTCTGCATCACTCTCTTAAGCCTCTGCATCCCTCTCTTAAACCTCTGCATCCCTCTCTTGATCTTCTGCATCACTCTCTTGAGCCTCTGCATCATTCTCTTGAGCCTCTACATCCTTCTCTTAAGCCTCTACATCATTCTCTTGAACCCCGGCATCACTCTCATGAGCCTCTGCATTACTCTCTTTAGCCTCTGCATCTCTCTCCTCAGCCTCTGCATCACTCTCTCTATCCTCTGCATCACTCTCTTGAACCTCTGCATCACTCTCTTGAGCCTTTGCATCACTCTCTTGAGCCTCTGCATCCCTCTCATAAGCCTCTGCAACACTCTCTTCAGCCTCTGCATCACTCTCTTAAGCCTCTGCATCCCTCTCTTGAGGCTCTGCATCCCTCACTTAAGCCTCTGCAACACTCTCTTGGGCCTCTGCATCACTTTCTTGAGCCTTTGCATCACTCTTTTGAGCCTCTGCATCCCTGTCTTAAGCCTCTGCAACACTCTCTTCAGCTTCTGCATCACTCTCTTGATCCTCTGCATCACTCTCTTGAGCCTCTGCATCACTCTCTTGAGCCTTTGCATCACTCTCTTGAGCTTCTACATCCCTCTTTTAAGCCTCTGCAACACTCTCTTCAGCCTCTGCATCCCTCCCTTAATCCTCTGCATCACTCTCCTAAGCCTCTGCATCCCTCTCCTCATCCTCTGCATCACTCTCTGGAGCCTCTGCATCACTCTCTTGATCGCCTGCATCACTCTCTTGAGCCTCTGCATCACTCTCTTGAGTCTCTCTATCACTCTCTTGAGCCTCTGCATCACTCTTTTGAGCCTCTGCATCACTCTCTTAAGCCTCTGCATCCCTCTCTTGATTCTCTGCATCACTCTCTTGAGCTTCTGCATCATTCTCTTGAGCCTCTGCATCCCTCTCTTAAGCCTCTACATCATTCTCTTGAGCCTCTGCATCACTCCCTTGAGCCTCTGCATCACTCTCTTTAGCCTCTGCCTTTCTCTCTTGAGCCTCTGCATCACTCTCTTGAGCCTCTGCATCCCTCTCTGGAGCCTAAGCATCCCTCTCTTGAGCCTTTTGCAGCACTCTCTTGAGCCTCTGCATCATTCTCTTTAGCCTCAGCATCCTTCTCTTAAGCTTCTGCATCACTCTCTTGTGCCTCTGCATCCCTCTTATAAGCCTCTGAATTTCTCTCTTCAGCCTCTGCACCCCTCTCTTGAGTAACTGCATCACTCTTTTGAGTCTCTGCATCACTCTCTTGAGCCTCTGCATCACTCTCTTGAGCCTCTGCATCACTCTCTTAAACCTCTGCATCCCTCTCTTGATCTTCTGCATCACTCTCTTGAGCCTCTGCATCATTCTCTTGAGCCTCTGCATCCCTCTCTTAAGCCTCTACATCATTCTCTTGAGCCTCTGCATCACTCTCTTGAGCCTCTGCATCACTCTCTTAAGCCTCTGCCTTTCTCTCTTGAGCCTCTGCATCACTCTCTTTAGCCTCTGCATCACTCTCTTAAGCCTCTGCCTTTCTCTCTTGAGCCTCTGCATCCCTCTCTTGAGCCTCTGGATCCCTCACTTAAGCCTCTGCAACACTCTCTTGGGCCTCTGCATCACTCTCTTAAGCCTTTGCATCACTCTCTTGAGCCTCTGCATCCCTGTCTTAAGCCTCTGCAACACTCTCTTCAGCTTCTGCATCACTCTATTGATCCTCTGCATCACTCTCTTGAGCCTCTGCATCACTCTCTTGAGTCTTTGCATCACTCTCTTGAGCCTCTACATCCCTCTCTTAAGCCTCTGCAACACTCTCTTCAGCCTCTGCATCACTCTCTTGAGCTTTTGCATCACTCTCTTGAGCCTCTACTTCCCTCTCTTAAGCCTCTGCAACACTCTCGTCAGCCTCTGCATCACTCTCTTAAGCCTCTGCATCCCTTTTTCGAGCCTCTGCATCACTTTCGTAAGCCTTTGCATCCCTTTCTTCGGCCTCTGCATCACTCTCTTGAACTCCTGCATCCCTCTCATGAGCCTCTGCATCCCTCTCCTGAGCCTTTGCATCACTCTCAAGAGCCTCTGAATCCCTCTCTTGAGCCACTGCATCCCTCTCTTAAGCCTCTGCATCACTCTCATGAGCCTCTACATCCCTCTCTTGAGCCTTTGCATCACTATCTTAAGCCTCTGCATCCCTCTCTTGAGCCTCTGCATCACTCACAAGAGCCTCTTCATCCTTCTCTTGTGCCTCTGCATCCCTCACCTGAGCCTCTGAATCCCTCTCTTGAGCCTCTGCGTCCCTCTCTTGGGCCTCTACATCCCTCTCTTGAGCCTCTGCATCTCTCTCTTAAGCCTCTGCATCACTCTCTTAAGCCTCTGCATCACTCTCTTAAGCCTCTGAATCACTCTCTTGAGCCTCTGCATCACTCTCTTGAGCCCCTGAATCCCTCTCTCAAGCCTCTGCATCACTCTCTTGAGCCTCTGCATCCCTCTCCTAAGCCTCTGCCTCACTCACTTGAGCCTCTGCATCACTCTCTTGAGCCTAGGCATCCCTCTCTTGAGCCTCTGCATCACTCTCTTCAGCCTCTTCCTCCCTCTCTTCAGCCTCTGCAACACTCTCTTCAGCCTCTGCATCACTCTCTTAAGCCTCTGAATTCCTCTCTCGAGGCCTCTGCATAACTCTCTCGAGCCTCTGCATCACTCTCTTGATTTTCTGCATCACTCTCGTAAGCCTCTGAATCACTCTCTTGAGCCTCTGCATCCCTCTCTTAAGCCTCTGCAACCCTCTCTTAACCCTCTGCATCACTCTCTTAAGCCTCTGCATCCCTCTCTTGATTCTCTGCACGACTCTCTTGATCCTCTGCTTCCCTCTCTTGATCCTCTGCATCACTCTCTTGAGCCTCTGCATCACTCTCTTGATCGTCTGCATCACTCTCTTGAGCCTCTGCATCACTCTCTTGAGCCTCTCTATCACTCTCTTGAGCCTCCGCATCACTTTCTTGAGCCTCTGCATCACTCTCTTAAGCCTCTGCATCCCTCTCTTGATTTTCTGCATCACTCTCTTGAGCCTCTGCAACATACTCTTGAGCCTCTGCATCCCTCTCCTAAGCCTCTACATCATTCTCTTGAGCCTCTGCATCACTCTCATGAGCCTCTGCATCACTCTCTTAAGCCTCTGCCTTTTTCTCTTGAGCCTCTGCATCACTCACTTGAGCGTCTGTATCCCTCTCTGGAGCCTCAGCATCCCACTCTTGAGCCTTTTGCAGCACTCTCTTGAGCCTCTGCATCATTCTCTTGAGCCTCAGCATCCTTCTCTTAAGCCTCTGCATCACTCTCTTGAGCCTCTGCATCCCTCTAATAAGCCTCTGAATCACTCTCTTGAGCCTCTGCACCCCTCTCTTGAGCCTCTGCATCATTCTTTTGAGTCTCTGCATCACTCTCTTGAGCCTCTGCATCACTCTCTTGAGCCTCTGCATCACTCTCCTAAACCTCTGCATCCCTCTCTTGATCTTCTGCATCACTCTCTTGAGCCTCTGCATCATTCTCTTGAGCCTCTACATCCTTCTCTTAAGCCTCTACATCATTCTCTTGAACCCCTGCATCACTCTCATGAGCCTCTGCATTACTCTCTTTAGCCTCTGAATCTCTCTCCTCAGCCTCTGTATCACTCTCTTGATCCTCTGCATCACTCTCTTGAACCTCTGCATCCCTCTCTTGAGGCTCTGCATCCCTCACTTAAGCCTCTGCAACACTCTCTTGGGCCTCTGCATCACTCTCTTGAGCCTTTGCATCACTCTCTTGAGCCTCTGCATCCCTGTTTTAAGCCTCTGCATCCCTCTATTAAGCCTCTGCATCCCTCCCTTAAGCCTCTGTATCACTCTCTTAAGTCTCTGCATCCCTCTCTTGATTCTCTGCATCACTCTCTTGAGGAGCCTCTGCTCCCCTCTCCTGATCGTCTGCATCACTCTCTGGAGCCTCTGCATCACTCTCTTGATCGTCTGCATCACTCTCTTGAGCTTCTGCATCACTCTCTTGAGCCTCTCTATCACTCTCTTGAGCCTCTGCATCACTCTCTAGAGCCTCTGCATCACTCTCTTAAGCCTCTGCATCCCTCTCTTGATTTTCTGCATCACTCTCTTGAGCCTCTGCATCATACTCTTGAGCCTCTGCATCCCTCTCTTAAGCCTCTACATCATTCTCTTGAGCCTCTGCATCATTCTCTCGAGCCTCTGCATCACTCTCCTAAGCCTCTGCATCCCTCTCCTGATCCTCTGCATCACTCTCTGGAGCCTCTGCATCACTCTCTTGATCGTCTGCATCACTCTCTTGAGCCTCTGCATCACTCTCTTGAGTCTCTCTATCACTCTCTTGAGCCTCTGCATCACTCTTTTGAGCCTCTGCATCACTCTCTTAAGCCTCTGTATCCCTCTCTTGATTCTCTGCATCACTCTCTTGAGCCTCTGCATCATACTCTTGAGCCTCTGCATCCCTCTCTTAAGCCTCTACATCATTCTCTTGAGCCTCTGCATCACTCCCTTGAGCCTCTGCATCACTCTCTTTAGCCTCTGCCTTTCTCTCTTGAGCCTCTGCATCACTCTCTTGAGCCTCTGCATCCCTCTCTGGAGCCTCAGCATCCCTCTCTTGAGCCTTTTGCAGCACTCTCTTGAGCCTCTGCATCATTCTCTTTAGCCTCAGCATCCTTCTCTTAAGCTTCTGCATTACTCTCTTGTGCCTCTGCATCCCTCTTATAAGCCTCTGAATTTCTCTCTTCAGCCTCTGCACCCCTCTCTTGAGTAACTGCATCACTCTTTTGAGTCTCTGCATGACTCTCTTGAGCCTCTGCATCACTCTCTTGAGCCTCTGCATCACTCTCTTAAACCTCTGCACCCCTCTCTTGATCTTCTGCATCACTCTCTTGAGCCTCTGCATCATTCTCTTGAGCCTCTGCATCCCTCTCTTAAGCCTCTACATCATTCTCTTGAGCCTCTGCATCACTCTCTTGAGCCTCTGCATCACTCTCTTAAGCCTCCGCCTTTCTCTCTTGAGCTTCTGCATCACTCTCATGAGCCTCTGCATCCCTCTCTTGAGCCTCTGGATCCCTCACTTAAGCCTCTGCAACACTCTCTTGGGCCTCTGCATCACTCTCTTGAGCCTTTGCATCACTCTCTTGAGCCTCTGCATCCCTGTCTTAAGCCTCTGCAACACTCTCTTCAGCTTCTGCATCACTCTATTGATCCTCTGCATCACTCTCTTGAGCCTCTGCATCACTCTCTTGAGTCTTTGCATCACTCTCTTGAGCCTCTACATCCCTCTCTTAAGCCTCTGCAACACTCTCTTCAGCCTCTGCATCACTCTCTTGAGCCTTTGCATCACTCTCTTGAGCCTCTACATCCCTCTCTTAAGCCTCTGCAACACTCTCGTCAGCCTCTGCATCACTCTCTTAAGCCTCTGCATCCCTTTTTCGAGCCTCTGCATCACTTTCGTAAGCCTTTGCATCCCTTTCTTCGGCCTCTGCATCACTCTTTTGAACTCCTGCATCCCTCTCATGAGCCTCTGCATCCCTCTCCTGAGCCTTTGCATCACTCTCAAGAGCCTCTGAATCCCTCTCTTGAGCCCCTGCATCCCTCTCTTAAGCCTCTGCATCACTCTCATGAGCCTCTGCATCCCTCTCTTGAGCCTTTGCATCACTATCTTAAGCCTCTGCATCCCTCTCTTGAGCCTCTGCATCACTCACAAGAGCCTCTTCATCCTTCTCTTGTGCCTCTGCATCCCTCACCTGAGCCTCTGAATCCCTCTCTTGAGCCTCTGCGTCCCTCTCTTGGGCCTCTACATCCCTCTCTTGAGCCTCTGCATCTCTCTCTTAAGCCTCTGCATCACTCTCTTAAGCCTCTGCATCACTCTCTTAAGCCTCTGAATCACTCTCTTGAGCCTCTGCATCACACTCTTGAGCCCCTGAATCCCTCTCTCAAGCCTCTGCATCACTCTCTTGAGCCTCTGCATCCCTCACCTAAGCCTCTGCCTCACTCACTTGAGCCTCTGCATCATACTCTTGAGCCTCTGCATCCCTCTCTTAAGCCTCTACATCATTCTCTTGAGCCTCATTCTCTCGAGCCTCTGCATCACTCTCTTTAGCCTCTGCCTATCTCTCTTGAGCCTCTGCATCACTCTCTTGAGCCTCTGCATCCCTCTCTGGAGCCTCAGCATCCCTCACTTGAGCCTTTTGCAGCACTCTCTTGAGCCTCTGCATCATTCTCTTTAGCCCCAGCATCCTTCTCTTAAGCTTCTGCATCACTCTCTTGTGCCTCTGCATCCCTCTTAAAAGCCTCTGAATTTCTCTCTTCAGCCTCTGCACCCCTCTCTTGAGCCTCTGCATCACACTTTTGAGTCTCTGCATCACTCTCTTGAGCCTCAGCATCACTCTCTTGAGCCTCTGCATCACTCTCTTAAACTTCTGCATCCCTCTCTTGATCTTCTGCATCACTCTCTTGAGCCTCTGCATCATTCTCTTGAGCCTCTGCATCCCTCTCTTCAGCCTCTACATCATTCTCTTGAGCCTCTGCATCACTCTCTTGAGCCTCTGCATCACTCTCTTAAGCCTCTGCCTTTCTCTCTTGAGCCTCTGCATCACTCTCTTGAGCCTATGCATCCCTCTCTGGAGCCTCAGCATCCCTCTCTTGAGCCTCTTGCAGCACTCTCTTGAGCCTCAGCATCCTTCTCTTAAGCCTCTGCATCACTCTCTTGAGCCTCTGCATCCCTCTCTTGAGCCCCTGGATCCCTCACTTAAGCCTCTACAACACTCTCTTGGGCCTCTTATTACATCTTATTACCAATCTTATTACATTCCTGCTAAATAATTATAATTTGAAACAGGACAAAAAATCCAACATATATATAAAAACCAACATTAGAGATCACGAGGCCTAGGCCTAGGCCTATCTGTGACCACACATCCTGCTTTGCTGGCCTGCTACACTCACACACCTCACACTCTTAACTCTCTCATAATCACTCTCACTCTCAATCACTCTTACGCACTATTACTCACTCTTACTCTCAATCACTCTTACACACTATTACTCACTCTTACTCTCAATCACTCTTACGCACTATTACTCACTCTTACTCTCAGTCATCCTTACTCACTCTCATACTCACTCTTACTCTGTCACTCTTACTCTCTGTCACTCTTACTCTCTGTCACTCTTACTCTTTGTCACTCTTACTCTCTGTCACTCTTACTCTGTCACTCTTACTCTGTCACTCTTACTCTCTGTCACTCTTACTCTCTGTCACTCTTACTCTCTGTCACTCTTACTCTCTGTCACTCTTACTCTCTGTCACTCTTACTCTGTCATTCTTACTCACTCTCAGTCACCCTTACCCATTCATACTCACTCTCTCACTCTTACTCTCATACGCTTACTCTCAATTACTCTTACTCTCATACGCTTGCTCTCAATTACTCTTACTCTCAATCACTCTTACTCCCAATCACTCCTACTCCCAATCACTCCTACTCTCAATCACTCCTACTCTCATTCTTACTCTTACTCTTACTCCCAATCACTCTTACTCTCAATCACTCTCATTCTCATTCTTACTCTTACTCTCACTCTTACTCTTACTCCCAATCACTCTTACTCCCAATCACTCTTACTCTCAATCACTCTTACTCTCAATCACTCTTACTCTCAATCACTCTTACTCTCATTCTTACTCTTACTCACTCTTACTCTCAATCACTCTTATTCTCATTCTTACTTCTACTCCCAATCACTCTTACTCCCAATCACTCTTACTCTCAATCACTCTTACTCCCAATCACTCTTACTCTCAATCACTCTTACTCTCAATCACTCTTACTCTCAATCACTCTTACTCTCAATCACTCTTACTCTCACTAACTCTCAATCACTCTTACTCTCACTCTAACTCTCAATCACTCTTACGCACTATTACTCACTCTTACTCTCAGTCATCCTTTCTCCCTCTCATACTCACTCTTACTCTGTCACTCTTACTCTCTGTCACTCTTACTCTCTGTCACTCTTACTCTCTGTCACTCTTACTCTCTGTCACTCTTACTCTGTCACTCTTACTCTGTCACTCTTACTCTCTGTCACTCTTACTCTCTGTCACTCTTACTCTGTCACTCTTACTCTGTCACTCTTACTCTCTGTCACTCTTACTCTCTGTCACTCTTACCCTGTCACTCTTATTCTGTCACTCTTACTCTCTGTCACTCTTACTCTCTGTCACTCTTACTCTCTGTCACTCTTACTCTGTCACTCTTATTCTGTCACTCTTACTCTCTGTCACTCTTACTCTCTGTCACTCTTACTCTCTGTCACTCTTACTCTGTCATTCTTACTCACTCTCAGTCACCCTTACCCATTCATACTCACTCTCTCACTCTTACTCTCATACTCACTCTCTCACTCTTACTCTCATACTCTTACTCTCAATTACTCTTACTCTCAATCACTCTTACTCCCAATCACTCCTACTCCCAATCACTCCTACTCTCAATCACTCCTACTCTCATTCTTACTCTTACTCTTACTCCCAATCACTCTTACTCTCAATCACTCTTATTCTCATTCTTACTCCTACTCTCACTCTTACTCTTACTCCCAATCACTCTTACTCCCAATCACTCTTACTCTCAATCACTCTTACTCTCAATCACTCTTACTCTCAATCACTCTTACTCTCATTCTTACTCTTACTCACTCTTACTCTCAATCACTCTTATTCTCATTCTTACTCCTACTCCCAATCACTCTTACTCCCAATCACTCTTACTCTCAATCACTCTTGCTCCCAATCACTCTTACTCTCAATCACTCTTACTCTCAATCACTCTTACTCTCAATCACTCTTACTCTCACTAACTCTCAATCACTCTTACTCTCACTCTAACTCTCAATCACTCTTACTCACTCCTACTCTCATTCATCCTTACTCACTCTCATACTCACTCTTACTCTGTCACTCTTACTCTCTGTCACTCTTACTCTCTGTCACTCTTACTCTCTGTCACTCTTACTCTCTGTCACTCTTACTCTGTCACTCTTACTCTGTCACTCTTACTCTCTGTCACTCTTACTCTCTGTCACTCTTACTCTGTCACTCTTACTCTCTGTCACTCTTACTCTCTGTCACTCTTACTCTCTATCACTCTTACTCTGTCACTCTTACTCACTCTCAGTCACCCTTACCCATTCATACTCACTCTCTCACTCTTACTGTCATACTCTTACTCTCAATTACTCTTACTCCCAATCACTCCTACTCCCAATCACTCCTACTCTCAATCACTCCTACTCTCATTCTTACTCTTACTCTTACTCCCAATCACTCTTACTCTCAATCACTCTTATTCTCATTCTTACTCTTACTCTCACTCTTACTCTTACTCCCAATCACTCTTACTCCCAATCACTCTTACTCTCAATCACTCTTACTCTCAATCACTCTTACTCTCAATCACTCTTACTCTCATTCTTACTCTTACTCACTCTTACTCTCAATCACTCTTATTCTCATTCTTACTCCTACTCTCACTCTTACTCCTACTCCCAATCACTCTTACTCCCAATCACTCTTACTCTCAATCACTCTTACTCTCACTAACTCTCAATCACTCTTACTCTCACTCTAACTCTCAATCACTCTTACTCTCATACTCACCCTTACACTCAATCACTTTTACTCTCACTCTTACTCATTCTGTCACCCTTACTCTCACTCTTACTCACTCTGTCACTCTTACTCACTCTCAGTCACTCTTATACTCACTCTTACTCACACTTACACACTCTCTGGCACTCTCACTCACCTTCAGTCACTCTTACTCACTCTTACCCACTCTCGCTCACTCTTACTCACTCTAGTTAATAAGAACACGCCAATATTAGACAACAAAACGTTTTCAGATTCTTTCACACCACTTTCCAGCAACTTTTATAATTTATATAAATTATCTTAGGGAATAATACATAAATTATATATTTAAACATGATATTAGTGTTTAGTGGAATGCATAAGGAGTCAAATTGTGTTAAAAAGAGCGATTTTTAGAAAATTTGGAAAACTACTTTTTTCTGATCATATTGTAACAAAATGGATTTTGAACGTTTCACTCAGCCAATATATATCATTCACAATTTATTAATGAATTTTACAAAAAAAAAAACATAAATTTTATATTTAAACATGTAAAAACTATTTGTAATACATTAGGAACAAAAACGTTGAGAAAAACAATTTATTATAAAACCTTTGTGTTTGGATTTTTTGATTAAAAGTTTCTCAAAGGCTCTCCTGCACCATTCTCAATGCAAATCATTCCCACTCCTATGGGAAGAGATAGACAAACGTTTTCTAGATGATTTGTGTTTGCTGGGATGAGCCTCTGCATCACTCTTTTGAGTCTCTGCATCACTCTCTTGAGCCTCTGCATCACTCTCTTGAGCATCTGCATCACTCTCTTAAACCTCTGCATCCCTCTCTTTATCTTCTGCATCACTCTCTTGAGCCTCTGCATCATTCTCTTGAGACTCTACATCCTTCTCTTAAGCCTCTACATCATTCTCTTGAACCTCTGCATCACTCTCATGAGCCTCTGCATTACTCTCTTTAGCCTCTGCATCTCTCTCTTCAGCCCCTGCATCACTCTCTTGATCCTCTGCATCACTCTCTTGAACCTCTGCATCACTCTCTTTCGCCTTTGCATCACGCTCTTGAGCCTCTGCATCCCTCTCTTAAGCCTCTGCAACACTCTCTTCAGCCTCTGCATCACTCTCTTAAGCCTCTGCATCCCTCTCTTGAGCCTCTGCATCCCTCACGTAAGCGTCTGCAACACTCTCTTGTGCCTCTGCATCACTCTCTTGAGCCTTTGCATCACTCTCTTGAGCCTCTGCATCCCTCTCTTAAGCCTATGCAACACTCTCTTCAGCTTCTACATCACTCTCTTGATCCTCTGCATCACTCTCTTGAGCCTCTGCATCACTCTCTTGAGCCTTTGCATCACTCTCTTGAGCCTCTACATCCCTCTCTTAAGCCTCTGCAACACTCTCTTCAGCCTCTGCATCACTCTCTTAAGCCTCTGCATCCCTCTCTTGAGCCTCTGCATCCCACTCTTAAGCCTCTGCATCCCTCTTTTAAGCCTCTGCATCACTCTCTTAAGCCTCTGCATCCCTCTCTTGATTCTCTGCATCAATATCTTGAGCCTCTGCTTCCCTCTCCTGATCCTCTGCATCACTCTCCTGAGCCTCTGCATCACTCTCCTGATCGTCTGCATCACTCTCTTGATCCTCTGCATCACTCTCTTGAGCCTCTCTATCACTCTCCTGAGCCTCTGCATCACTCTCTTGAGCCTCTGCATCACTCTCTTAAGCCTCTGCATCCCTCTCCTGATTTTCTGCATCACTCTCTTGAGCCTCTGCATCATACTCTTGAGCCTCTGCATCACTCTCTTAAGCCTCTACATCATTCTCTTGAGCCTCTGCATCACTCTCTTGATGCTCTGCATCACTCTCTTAAGCCTCTGCCTTTCTCTCTTGAGACTCTGCATCACTCTCTTGAGCCTCTGCATCCCTCTCTGGAGCCTCAGCATCCCTCTCTTAAGCTTTTTGCAGCACTCTCTTGAGCCTCTGCATCATTCTCTTGAGCCTCAGCATCCTTCTCTTAAGCCTCTGCATCACTCTCTTGAGCCTCTGCTTCCCTCTCCTGATCCTCTGCATCACTCTCTTGAGCCTCTGCACCACTCTCTTGATCGTCTGCATCACTCTCTTGAGACTCTCTATCACTCTCTTGAGCCTCTGCATCACTCTCTTAAGCCTCTGCATCCCTCTCTTGATTCTCTGCATCACTCTCTTGAGCCTCTGCAACATACTCTTGAGCCTCTGCATCCCTCTCCTAAGCCTCTACATCATTCTCTTGAACCTCTGCATCACTCTCTTGAGCCTCTGCATCACTCTCTTAAGCCTCTGCCTTTCTCTCTTGAGCCTCTGCATCACTCTCTTGAGCCTCTGCATCCCTCTCTGGAGCCTCAGCATCCCTCTCTTGAGCCTTTTGCAGCACTCTCTTGAGCCTCTGCATCATTCTCTTGAGGCTCAGCATCCTTCTCTTAAGCCTCTGCATCACTCTCTTGAGCCTCTGCATCCCTCTAATAAGCCTCTGAATTTCTCTCTTGAGCCTCTGCACCCCTCTCTTGAGCCTCTGCATCACTCTTTTGAGTCTCTGCATCACTCTCTTGAGCCTTTGCATCACTCTCTTGAGCCTCTGCATCCCTCTCTTAAGCCTCTGCAACACTCTCTTCAGCCTCTGCATCACTCTCTTGAGCCTCTGCATCACTCTCTTGAGCCTTTGCATCACTCTCTTTAGCCTCTGCATTCCTCTCTTAAGCCTCTGCAACACTCTCTTCAGCCTCTGCATCACTTTCTTAAGCCTCTGCATCCCTCTCCTGAGCCTCTGCATCCCTCTCTTAAGCCTCTGCAACACTCTCTTCAGCCTCTGCATCACTCTCTTGAGCCTTTGCATCACTCTCTTGAGCCTCTGCATCCCTCACTTGAGCGTCTGCATCCCTCTCTTGAGCCCCTGCAGCCCTCTCTTGAGCCTCTGCATCCCTCTCATAAGCCTTTGCATCACTCTCTTAAGCCTATGCATCACTCTCGTAAGCCTCTGAATCATTCTCTTGAGCCTCTGCATCACCCTCTTAAGCCTCTGCATTACTCTCTTGAGCCTCTGCATCCTTCTCCTAAGCCTCTGCCTCACTCTCGTAAGCCTCTGCATCACTCTCTTGAGCCTCTGCATCCCTCTTTTGAGCCTCTCCATCACTCTCTTTACCCTCTTCATCCTTTTCTTTAGCCTCTGCAACACTCTCTTTAGCCTCTGCATCACTCTCTTAAGCCTCTGAATCCCTCTCTTGAGGCCTCTGCATAACTCCCTCGAGCTTCTGCATCACTCTCTTGAGCCCCTGCGTCGCTCTCTTAAACCTCTGCATCCCTCTCTTGATCCTCTGCATCACTCTCTTGAGCCTCTGCATCATTCTGTTGAGCCTCTACATCCTTCTCATAAGCCTCTACATCATTCTCTTGAGCCCCTGCATCACTCTCTTGATCCTCTGCTTCAATCTCTCTTTACCCTCTGCATCTCGCTCTTCAGCCTCTGCATCACTCTCTTGGTCCTCTGCATCATTCTCTTGATCCTCTGCATCTCTCTCTTGAGCCTTTGCATCACTCTTTTAAGCCTCTGCATCCCTTTCCTGAGCCTCTGCATCCCTCTCTTGAGCCTCTGCATCCCTCTCATGAGCCTCTGCACCACTCTCTTAAGCCTCTGCATCACTCTCGTAAGCCTTTGCATCACTCTCTTAAGCCTCTGCATTACTCCCGTAAACCTCTGAATCATTCTCATGAGCCTCTCTATCACTCTCTTGATCCCTGCATCCCTCTATTGAGCCTCTGCATCACTCTCCTGAGCCTCTGCATCACCCTCTTAAGCCTCTACATCCCTCTTTTGAGACACTGCATCTCTTTCTTGAGCCTCTGCATCTCTCTCTTCAACTCCTCCATCCCTCTCATGAGTCTTTGCATCCTTCTCTTGAGCCTTTGCATCACTCGCTTAAGCCTCAACATCCCTCTCTTGAGCCTCTGCATCCCTCTCTTGAGCCCCTGCATCTCCCTCTTGCGCCTCTGCATCCCTCTCTTGAGCCTCTGCATCCATCTCTTATTCCTCTGCATCACTCGTAAGCATCTGAATCACTCTCTTGAGCCTCTGCATCCCTTTCTTAAACCTCTGCAACACTCTCTTCAGCCTCTGCATCACTCTCTTAAGCCTCTACATCCCTCTCATGATCATCTGCATCAATCTCGTAAGCCTCTGCATCACTCTCTTGAGCCTCTGCATAACTCTCTTGAGCCGAGGCTCCAGAGAGTTATGCAGAGGCTTAAGAGAGGGATGCCGAGGCTCAAGAGAGTGATGCAGAAGCTTAAGAGAGTGATGCAGAGGCATACGAGAGGGATGCAGGGGCTCAGGAGAGGGATGCAGAGGCTTAAGAGAGTGATGCAAAGGCTCAAGACTGTGGTGCAGAGGCTTACGAGAGTGATGCAGAGGCTCAAGAGAGGGATGTAGAGGCTCAAGAGTGTGGTGCAGAGGCTTACGAGAGTGATGCAGAGGCTCAAGAGAGGGATGTAGAGGCTCAAGAGAGGGATGTAGATGCTCAAGAGAGGGATGCAGAGGCTGAAGAGAGTGATGGAGAGGCTCAAGAGAGGGATGCCGAGGCTCTAGGGAGTGATTCAGAGGCTTATGAGAGTGATGCAGAGGCTTAAGAGAGGGATGCAGGGGCTCAAGAGAGGGATGCAGAGGCTCAAGAGAGTGATGCAGAGGCTCAAGAGAGGGATGCAGAGGCTGATGAAAGTGATGCAGAGGCTCAAGAGACTGATGCAGAGGATGAAGAGAGGGATGCAGAGGCTCAAAAGAGTGATGCAGAGGCTCAAGAGAGTGATGCTGAGGCTCAAGAGAATGATGCAGAGGCTCAAGAGAGGGAAGCAGAGGCTCAAGAGAATGATGCAGAGGATGAAGAGAGTGATGCAGAGGCTTAAGAGAGTAATGCAGAGGCTCAAGAGATTGATGCAGAGGATGAAGAGAGGGAGGCAGAGGCTGAAGTGAGAGATGAAGAGTCTTAAAAAAGTGATGCAGAGGCTCAAAATAGGGATGCAGAGGCTTAAGAGGGTGATGCAGAGGCTCAAGAGAGTGATGCAGAGGCTCAAGAGAGGGATGCAGAGGCTCAAGAGAGTGATGCAGAGGCTCAAGAGACTGATGCAGAGGATGAAGAGAGGGATGCAGAGCCTCAAGAGAGTGATGCAGAGGCTCAAGAGAGGGATGTAGAGGCTCAAGAGGGTGATGCAGAGGCTCAAGATGATCTTCTCGAGATGTGATCTTCTCGAGATGTGATCTTCCTCTGGAGATAGTGGCCTACTCCTAATACATCGCAATTTACGTAATCGAGTAATACGTTAAAAATATGTCGAACAAATTAGTTAAAATTAAAGCACCATAATATTGATGTTTTCTTTTCATCGACCGTTGGTGTGGTGTTCACTATCCTTAGCGTAGTGTTCACTATCCTTAGTGTTATGTTCACTATCCTTGGCGTGGTGTTCACTATCCTTAGTGTGGTGCTCACTATCCTTAGCATAATGTTCACTATCCTTGGCGTTGTGTTCACTCTCCTTGACGTGGTGTTCACTACCCTCTGGCGTGTTGTTCACTCTCCCTAGCGTAGTGTTCACTATCCTTGGCGTGGTGTTCACTATACTTAGCGTAGTGTTCACTATCCTTGGCGTGGTGTTCACTATCCTTGGCGTGGTGTTCACTACCCTTGGAGTGGTGTTCACTATCCTTAGCGTAGTGTTCACTATCCTTGGCGTGGTGTTCAATATCCTTGGCGTGGTGTTCACTATCCTTGGCGTGGTGTTCACTATCCTTTGCGTGGTGTTCACTATCCTTGGCGTGGTGTTCACTATCTTTAGCGTGGTGTTCACTACCCCTGGTGTGGTGTTCACTATCCTTAGCGTAGTGTTTACTATCCTTGACGTTGTGTTCACTATCCTTGGCGTGGTGTTCACTACCCTTGGTGTGGTGTTCACTATCCTTGCTGTAGTGTTCACTATCCTTGTGTTGGGTTCACTATCCTTGGCGTGGTGTTCACTATCCTTAGCGTGGTTTTCACTATCCTTGGCGTGGTGTTCACTAACCTTGGCGTGGTGTTCACTGAACTTGGCGTGGTGTTCACTATCCCTGGAGTGGTGTTTACTATCCTTGGCGTGGTGTTCACTGAACTAGGCGTTATGTTCACTATCCTTAGCGTGGTGTTCACTATCCTTGGAGTTGTGTTTACTATCCAAGGCGTAGTGTTCACTATCCTTCGCGTGGTGTTCACTATCCTTAGCGTGGTGTTCACTATCCTTTGCGTGGTGTTCACAACCCTTGCCTTGGTATTCACTACCCTTGGCGTGGTGTTCACTACCCTTAGCGTGATGTTCACTGAATTGCCATAGTGTTCACTACCCATGGCATGGTGTTCACTACCCATGGCATGGTGTTCACTACCCATGGCGTGGTGTTCACTACCCTTGGCGTGGTGATCACTACCCTTGGCATGTTCTTCACTACTCATGGCGTGGTGTTCACTACCTTTAACGTGGTGTTCACTACCCATGACGTCATATTCACTACCCTTGGCGTGGGGTTCACTAACCTTGGCGTGGTGTTCACCACCCTTGGCGTGGTGTTCACTGCCCTTGGCGAGGTGTTCACTACCGATGGAATGGTGTTCATTACCCATTACGTGGTGTTTACTACCCTTGGCGTGGTGTTCACTACCCTAGGCGTCATGTTCACTACCCATTGGGTGGTGTTCACTACCCTTGGCTTGGTGTTCACTACCCTTCGCTTAGTGTTCACTACCATTGGCATGGTGTTCACTACCCTTGGCATGGTGTTCACTACCCTTAGCGTGGTGTTCACTATCCTTGGCGTGGTGTTCACTACCCTTGGCGTTGAGTTCACTACCCTTAGCATGGTGTTCACTACCCTTTGCGTGGTGTTCACTAACCTTGGAGTGGTGTTCACTACCCTTCACGTGGTGTTCACTACCCTGGACGTGGTGTTCACTACCCTTGGCATGGTGTTCACTATACCCTTGGCATAGTGTTCACTACCCTTGGCGTGGTGTTCACTACCCTTGGCGTGGTGTTCACTACCCTTGGCGTAGTGTTCCCTACCCTTAGCGTGGTGTTCACTACCCTTAGCGTGGTGTTCACTACCCTTGGCGTGGTGTTCACTGCCCTTGGCGTGGTGTTCACTACCCATGGCAAGGTGTTCACTACCCATGGCGTGGTGTTTACTACCCTTGGCGTGGTGTTCACTACCCATGACGTGGTGTTCACTACTCTTAACGTGGTGTTCACTACCCTGGGCGTGGTGTTCACTACTCTTGGAGTGGTGTTCACTACCCTTGGCGTGGTATTCACTGAACGTGGCGTGGTGTTCACTACCCTTGGCGTGGTGTTCACTACCCTTGGCGAGGTGTTCACTACCCTTGGCGTGATGTTCACTACCCTTGGCGTGGTGTTCACTACCCTTAGCGTGGTGTTCACTACCCTTCGCGTGGTGATCACTACCATTGGCATGGTGTTCACTACCATTCGCCTGCTGTTCATTACCCTTGGCGTGGTGTTCACTACCATTGGCATGGTGTTCACTTCCCTTTGCATGGTGTTCACTACCTATGGCGTGGTGTTCACTACCCTTGGCGTGGTGTTCACTACCCTTGGCATGGTGTTCACTTCCCTTTGCATGGTGTTCACTACCTTTAGCTTGGTGTTCACTACCCTTGGCGTGGTGTTCACTACCCCTGGCTTGGTATTCACCTTCCTTGGCATGGTGTTCACTACCCTTGGCATTGTGTTCACTTCCCTTGGCATAGTGTTCACTACCCTTAGCATGGTTTTCACTAACCTTGATGTGGTGTTCACTACCCTTGGCGTGGTGTTCATTACCCTTTGTGTGGTGTTCACTACACTTGGCGTGGTGCTCACTACCCTTGACGTGGTGTTCACTACCCTTGATGTAGTGTTCATTACCCTTTACGTGGTGTTCACTACCCTTGGCATGTTGTTCACTACCCTTGGCGTGGTGCTCACTACCCTTGTCGTGGTGTTCCCTACTCTTGACATGGTGTTCACTACTCTATGCGTGGTGTTCACTACCCTTGGCGTGGTGTTCACTACCCTTGGCGTGGTGTTCACTACCCTTGACATGGTGTTCACTACCCTTTGTGTGGTGTTCACTCCCCTGGGCGTGGTGTTCACTACCCTTAGCGTGGGGTTCACTGCACTTGGCGTGGTGTTCACTACCCTTAACGTGGTGTTCACTACCCTTGATGTCATGTTCACTTCCTTTGGCATGGTTTTCACTACCCTTGGCGTGGGGTTCACTAACCTTGGCGTGGTGTTCACCACCCTTGGCGTGGTGTTTACTACCCTTGGCGTGGTGTTCACTTCCCATTGCATGATGTTCACTACCCATGGCTTGGTGTTCACTTCCCTTGGCGTGGTGTTCACTGCCCTTGGCTTGGTGTTTACTTGCCTTGGCTTGGTGTTCACTACCATTGGCATGGTGTTCACTACCCTTAGCGTGGTGTTCACTTCCCTTGGCATGGTGTTCACTACCCTAGGCGTGATGTTCACGACCCCTGGCGTGGTCTTCACTACCCTTGACGTGGTGTTCACTACCCTGGGAGTGGTGGTCACTACCTTTGGCGTGGTGTTCACTACACTTGGCGTAGTATTCACTGAACGTGGCGTGGTGTTCACTGAACTTGGCGTGGTGTTCACTACCCTTGACATGGTTTTCACTACCCTTGGTGTAGTGCTCACTACCTTTTGGGGTGGTGTTCACTACCCTTGGCATAATGTTCACTACTCTTGGCGTGGTGTTCACTTCCCTTGGCGTAGTGTTCACTACCCATAACGTGGTGTTCACTACTCTTAGTGTGGTGTTCACTACCCTTCGTGTGGTATTCACTACCCTTGGCGTGGTGTTCACTACCCTTAACATGGTGTTCACTACCCTTTGCGTGGTTTTCACTACTTTTGGCGAGGTGTTCACTACCCTTGGCATAGTGTTCACTACCCTTGGCATAGTGTTCACTACCCTTTACGTGGTGTTCACTACCCTTGGCGTGGGGTTCATTACCCTTGGCGTGGTGTTCACTACCCTTGGCATGGTGTTCACTTCCCTTTGCATGGTGTTCACTATCCTTGGCTTGGTATTTACTAACCTTGGCGTGGTGTTCACTACCCCTGGCGTGATGTTCACTACCCCTGGCGAGGTGTTCACTACCCTTGGCATAGTGTTCACTAACCTAGGCATAGTGTTCACTTCCCTTGGCATGGTGTTCACTACCCTTTGCTTGGTTTTCACTAACCTTGACATGGTGTTCACTACCCTTATCGTGGTGTTCACTACTTATGGCATAGTGTTCACTACCCATGGCGTCGTGTTCACTACCCTTGGCGTGGTGTTCACTACCCTTGGCGTGGTGTTCACTACCCATGGCATAGTGTTCACTACCAATGGCGTTATTTTCACTACCCTGAGCGTGATGTTCACTACCTTTGGCGTGGTCTTCACTACCCTTTGCGTGGTGTTCACTACCCCTGGCGTGGTGTTCACCACTCTTGGCTTGATGTTCACTACCTTTGGCTTGCTGTTCACTACCATTCGCATGGTGTTCACTACCCTTGGCATGGTGTTCACAACCCTTGGGCGGGTGTTCACGACCCCTGGCGTGGTGTTCACTTCCCTTGACGTGGTGTTCACTACCCTGGGCGTGGTGTTTACTACCCTTGGCGTGGTGTTCACTACCCTTGGCGTGGTATTCACTGAACGTGGCGTGGTGTTCACTGAACTTGGCGTGGTGTTCAGAACCCTTGACATGGTTTTCACTTCCCTTGGTGTGGTGCTCACTACCCTTTGCGTGGTGTTCACTACCCTTGGCGTAATGTTCACTACTCTTGGCGTGGTGTTCACTTCCCTTGGTGTAGTGTTCCCTACCTATGACGTGGTGTTCACTACTCTTAGCGTGGTGTTCACTACCCATGACGTGGTGTTCACTACTCTTAGTGTGGTGTTTACTACCCTTTGCATGGTGTTCACTACCCCTCATTTGGTGTTCACTACCCTTGGCGTGGTGTTCACTACCCCTGGCGAGGTGTTCACTACCCTTGGCATGGTGTTCACTACCCTTGGCATTGTGTTCACTTCCCTTGGCATGGTGTTCACTACCCTTAGCATGGTTTTCACTAACCATGACGTGGTGTTCACTACCCTTGCCGTAGTGTTCACTACCCTTGGTGTGGTGTTCACTATTCTTGACGTGGTGTTCACAACCCTTGGTGTGGTTTTCATTACCCTTGGCGTGGTGTTCACTACCCTTTGCATGGTGTTCACTACCCTTGACGTGGTGGTCACTACCGTTCGCGTGGTGTTCACTACCCTTCGCGTGGTGTTCACTACCCTTAGCGTGGTGTTCGCTACCCTTAGCGTGGTGTTCACTACCCAATGCGTGGGGTTCACTACCCTTGGCATGTTGTTCACTACCCTTGGCGTGGTGTTCCCTACCCTTAGCATGGTGTTCACTACCCATGGCGTGGTGTTCCCTACCCTTGGCGTGGTGTTCCCTACTCTTGACGTGGTGTTCACTACTCTTTGCGTGGTGTTCACTATCCTTCGCGTGGTGTTCACTACCCTTGGCGTGGTGTTCACTACCCTTGACATGGTGCTCACTACCCTTGAAGTGGTGTTCACTACCCTTTATGTGGTGTTCACTCCCCTTGGCGTGGTGTTCACTACCCTTAACATGGTGTTCACTACCCTTGGCGTGGTTTTCACTACTTTTGGCGTGGTGTTCACTACCCTTGGCATCGTGTTCACTACCCATAGCGTGGTGTTCACTAATCTTGGTGTGGTGTTCACTACCCTTGGCGTAATGAAGCTTGAGCCATGTTTTGGAGTCAAATTCTAGCGCTCTGCACGTATTCGCAATTTGAAGTTACGTATTTTTATACCGAAAATATGCCAATTACTAAGAGCGGCGAAGGGTCACATTTTGTCCAAACCCTTCCCTGCAGTTTTCAAAATATCACAAACATCCCAAATTCGACGCTTGAGCCATATTTCAGAGCCAAATTCTGGCTCTCTGCACGTATTTGCAGTTTGAAATTACGATATTTTGTACCGAAAATATGCTAATTACTGAGAGCGGCGAAGGGTCACATTTCCCCCCCCCCCCCCTGCAGTGTTCAAAATATCATAAACATCTCAAATTCGACCCTTGAGCCATATTTTGGAGCCAAATTCTGGCTCTCTGAACGTATTCGCTGATTGAAATTACGAATTTTTTTACCGAAAATATGCCAATTACTGAGAGCGACGATGGATCACATTTTGCCTGAACCCTCCCTGTGGTTTAAAAGTATCCCAAACATCCCAAATTCGACGCTTGAGCCATATTTTGGAGTCAAAATCTCTCTCTCTGCACGTATTCGCAGTTTGAAATTACGTCTTTTTATACCGAAAATATGCCAATTATTGAAAGCTGCGATGGATCACATTTTGCCCAAACACTCCGTGCAGTTTTTAAAATATCACAAACATCCCAAATTTGACCCTTGAGCCATATTTTGGAACCAAATTGTGGATCTGTGCACGTATTCGCAGTTCGAAAAGACGACTTTTTATACAGAAATTATGCCAATAACTGAGTGCAGCGATGGGTCTTATTTTGCCTAAACCCCACTGCAGTTGTCAAAATATCCAAAACATCCCAAATTCGAGGCTTGAGCCATATTTTGGAGCCAAATTCTGGCTCTCTAAAAGAATTTGAAATTTGAAGTTACTTTTTATACCGAAAATATGCCAATTACTGAAAGCTGCGATGTATCACATTTTGCCCAAACACTCCATGCAGTTATTAAAATATCCCAAACATCCCAAATTCGACGCTAGGGCCATATTTTGGAGCCAAATTCTGGCTCTCTGCACGTATTCGCAGTTTGAAATTACGACTTTTTATACCGAAAATATGTTAAATACTGAGAGCAGCGATCGGTCACATTTTGCCCAAACCCCCTCTGCAGTTTTCAAAAAATCCCAAACATCGCAAATTTGACCCTTGAGCCATATTTTGGAGCTAAACACTGGCTCTCTGCACGTATTTGCAGTTTGAAATTACGACTTTTTTTTACCGGAAATATGTCAATTACTGAGAGCATCGATTGGAAACATTTTGCCCAAACCCCCCTGAAATTTTCAAAATATCTCAAACATCCCAAATTTGACCCTTTAGCCATATTTTGGCGCCAAATTCTGGCTCTCTGCACGTATTCGCAGTTTGAAATTACGACTTTTTATACCGAAAATATGCCAATTACTGAGAGGGGAGATGGGTCACATTTTGCCAAACCCCCCTGCAGTTTTCAAAATATCCCAAACATCTCAAATTCGACCCTTGAACCATATTTTGGAGTCAAATTCTGGCTCTATGCACGTATTCGTAGTTTGAAATTACGTCTTTTCATATCGACAATATGCCAATAACTGAGTGCTGCGATGGGTCTTATTTTGCCTAAACCCCTCTGCAGTTGTCAAAATATCCAAAACATCCAAAATTCGACCTTTGAGCCATATTTTTGGAGCCAAATTCTGGCTCTCTGCACGTATTCGCAGTTTTAAATTACGAATTTTTTTTTACGTATTCGCAAATTGAAATTACGTCTTTTTATACCAAAAATATGCCAATTACTGAGAGCGGCGATGGGTCACATTTTGCCCAAAATCCCCCTGCAGTTTTTAAAATATCCAAAACATCCAAAATTCGAAGCTTGAGCCATGTTTTGGAGCCAAATTATTGCTCTCTGCCCGTATTCGCAGTTTGAAATTACGATATTTTATACCGAAAATATGCCAATTACTGAGAGCAGCGATGGGTCACATTTTGCCCAAACCCTTCCTTGCAGTTTTCAAAATATCCCAAACATCCCAAATTCGACCCTTGAGCAATATTTTAGAGCCAAATTCTGGCTCTCTGCAGGTATTCGCAATTTGAAATTACGTCTTTTTATACCGACAATATGCCAATTACTGAAAGCGGCGATGGATCACATTTTGCCCGAACCCTCCCTATTCTCGCTCTCTGCACGTATTCGCAGTTTGAAGTTACGTCTTTTTATACTGAATCCAAATTCGGATTCGAATTTATACCATCCCTAATTCGATAATTACTAGGAGCAGCGAAGGGTCACATTTTGCCCAAAACCCCCTACAATTCTCAAAATATCCCAAACATCCCAAAATCGATACTTAAGCCATATTTTGGAGTCAAATTCTCGCTCTCTGCACGTATTCGCAGTTTGAAATTACGTCTTTTTATACCAAAAATATGCCAATTACTGAAAGCTGCAGTGGATCACATTTTGCCCAAACACTCCCTGCAGTTTTTAAAATATCACAATCATCGAAAATTCGACGCTTAAGCCACACTTTGGAGCCAAATTCTGGCTCTTTGCACGTATTCACAGTGTGAAATTACGACTTTTTATACCGAAAATATGTTAATTACTGAGAGCGGCGATAGGTCACATTTTGCCCAATCCCCCCCTTGCAGTTTCCAAGATATCCCAAACATCCCAAATTCGACGCTTGAGCCATATTTTGGATCCAAATTCTGGCTCTCTGCACGTATTCGCAGTTTGAAATTGCGACTTTTTATACCAAAAATATGCCAATTACTGAGAGCGGCGGTGGGTCACATTTTCACCAAATCCCCCTGCAATTTTCAAAATATCCAAAACATCCCAAACATGACCCTTAAGCCATATTTTTTAGCCAAATTCTGAATCTCTTCACGTATTTGCAGGTTGAAATAACGACTTTTTATACCGAAAATATGCCAATTACTGAGTGTAGCGATGGGTCATATTTTGCCTAAACCCCCTCCACAGTTTTCAAAATATCCAAAACATCCCAAAATCGACCTTTGAACCATTTTTTTTGGAGCCAAATTCTGACTCTCTGCACGTATTCGCAGTTTGAAATTACGGCTTTTTATACCGAAAATATGCCAATTACCGTGAGCGGCGATTAGTCACATTTTGCCCTAACCCCCCTGCAATTCTCAAAATATCTCAAACATTAGTGAAAGTTTATTTATGTAAATTGATTGACACATGTGCAATTGATTGTACGTGTGCGCGCGATTAGTGTTATTGTAATTTATATGGTTAACATGTATTCGTTTGAATGACATAGTTTCCCATTAATGTCACATTTTTTGTTACATGTGTACTATTGTCAAGATCGACAGACACGTTCAGCTATGAGTGTTTATGTGTACCAGTAATTGAACTGACATGTGTACGGTAACTATCTGCGTGTGTCCATTTTAAAGGAATATATATTTGTGGATGTTTATTTATGTAAATTGATTGGAATATGTATGTGGACGCTCGGTTAGTGTTACTGTAATTTATATGGTTAACGTTTGAATGACATAGTTTCTCCTCATTGTCACATTTTTTGTTACTATTTCCCTGTTCACTCTCACTCTCTCTAAATCCCGTGGACTAATTGTGCTCACGTGTGTTTGTTTAGGGTAGGGGAACCATAGACTTCTTCCACAATAATTTGCAACTCTTTGCTAAGCAACATTTCAAAAGATCATCTCAGTTTCTAATAAGTATTCTTTTTCCTAACATACAAGTCAATCAGACAGTACCTAACCTCAGTCAGAAAAACTTTTCTTACTACATCTCGCAACGTCTTTTGCACATATATCCAAGAATAAAAAAAATAAAAATTTAAATTCATAACTGGCAACCCCCCTCCCCTCCAAAGACTTCAAGGCCACCAAACATCATTCCTTTCCCCTAACCTCTCGCAAATTATCTTTTGCACCAATACACAAATTAGGGGGCTTTATAGCTGAGTGGACGTCACTCTCGACTCGTAATCCTAGCTCATGCGATCCCCCGGTGATGGAACAAACGGAAATCAGCAGAGTTGCTATCATTCTGATGCCCCTGTTACCTAGCAGTAAATATGTTCCTGGGCGTTAGACACCTGTTACGGGCTGCTTCCTGGGTGAGTGTGTGTGGAATGTTTTTTATTAGTTAGTAATAATTGATTGATTGACAGTTGAGAGGCGGGCCGAAAGCCCAAACCCCCCCTGCAGTTTTCAAAATATCCCAAACATTCCAAGTTCGACTCGTTAACCATAATTTGGAGCTAAATTCTGGCTCTCTGCACGTATTCGCAGTTTGAAATTACGACTTTTTATAACGAAAATATGCTAATTACTGAGAGCGGCAATGAGTCACATTTTGCCCCCCCCCCCAATCCCCAGTGTTAAATTACGACTTTTTATACCAAAAATACGCCAATTACTGAAAGCGGCGATGGATCACATTTTGCCCAAAACCTCCCTGCAGTTTTCAAAGTATCACAAACATTCCAAGTTTGACGCTTTAATAATATTTTGGAGCCAAATTCTGGCTCTCTGTACGTATTCGCAGTATGAAATTACGACTTTTTTTTACCGAAAATATACCAATTACTGAGAGCGGCGAGGTTATCTTGAGATGATTTCGGGGCTTTAGTGTCCCCGCGGCTCGGTCCTCAACCAGGCCTCCACCCCCAGGAAGCAGCCCATGACAGCTGACTAACACCCAGGTACCTATTTTACTGCTAGGTAACAGGAGCATAGGGTGAAAGAAAATCTGCCCATTGTTTCTCGCCGGCGCCGGGAATTGAACCCGGGACCACAGGATCACAAGTCGAGCGTGCTGTCCGCTCGGCCGACCGGCTCCCCGGCGATGTGTCATATTTTGCACAAACCCAGCTGCAATTTTCAAAATATCCCAAACATCCCAAATTCGACCCTTGAACAATATTTTGGAGCCAAATTCAGGTTCTCTGCACGTATTCGCAGTTTGTAATTACGTCTTTTTATACCGAAAATATGCTAATTACTGAAAGCGGCGATGGATCACATTTTGCCCAAACCCTCCCTGCAGTTTTCAAAATATCCCAAACATCCCAAGTTTGACGCTTTAACCATATTTTGGAGCCAAATTCTGGCTCTATGCACGTATTCGCAGGATGAAATTACGACTTTTTTTTTACCGAAAATATGCCAATTACTGAGAGCGGCGATGTGTCATATTTTGCCCAAACCCAGCTGCAGTTTTCAAAATATCCCAAACATCCCAAATTCCACCATTGAGCAATATTTTGGAGCCAAATTCAGGTTCTCTGCACGTACTTGCAGTTTGAAAATATGTCTTTTTTTACCGAAATTATGCAAAAAACTGAAGGCAGCGATGGGTCACATTTTGCCCAAAATCCCCTGCAGTTTTCAAAATATCCCAAACATCCCAAATTCGACGCTTGAGCCATGTTTTGGAACCAAATTCTGGGTCTCTGCACGTATTCGCCATTTGATATTATGACTTTTTATACCGAAAATATGCCAATTACTGAGAGCGGCTATGTGTCACATTTTGCCCAATCCCCCCTGCAGTTTTCAAAATATCCCAAACATCCCAAACTCGACCCTTGAGCCAAATTTTGGAGCCAAATTCAGGGTCTCTGCACGTATTCGCAATTTGAAATTATGTCTTTTTATAAAGAAATTATGCAAATTACTGAAGGCAGCGATGGGTCACATTTTACCCAAAATCCCCTGCAGTTTTCACGATATCCCAAATATCCCAAATTAGACGCTTGAGCCATATTTTGGAGTCAAATTCTGGCTCTCTGCACGTATTCGCAGTTTGAAATTACGACATTTTATACCGAAAATATGCCAATTACTAAAGGCGGCGTTGGATGACATTTTTCCCAATCCCTCCCTGCAGTTTTCAAAGTATCACAAACATCCCAAATTAGACGCTTGAGCTATATTTTGGAGTCAAGTTCTGGCTCTCTGCAAGTATTTGCAGTTTTAAATTACGAATTTTTATACCGAAAATATGCCAATTACTGAGAGCGGCGATGGGTCACATTTTGCCCAAACCTTCTGTTACGACCCTGGGAGTGTTACGACCCTGGGTTCTCCAGTGGAAACCAGAGGTCAAAATTGAGCTATTAAACTTCCTGGTAGTACAGTTGGGCATCTAGAATAGCAATTGTTTGTATCTTCCCTGCCAGACGTAAGACTATTATTGTTTCTCAAAGAGCATTTAAAGACTGAGCTGGGGGTTGATTATTAAATAATAACATAGGCACCAACTTTGCTTACTAATACTTTCTAATCATTCATAAAGTAACAATACGTTGCATAGGGGAAGATCTTTAATGTGCTTAGCTGCATGATCAATTGGGCTCCTCCCGGCACCTCGACATGAGGGAGGCAGCTGGTGGCTAGCTCGCTCTTCTCTCTGGCTGGTGTCGTGCGGATAAGACCTACTCCGTGGCTGTATCCCTACTCTTCTCCCTTCTCCTCTTACTTATTTCCCTTACCTGAAGTTCCTGTATCCTTAAGTTAAGTACGGGGCATTACTAAGTGAACCTACTCTGGTAGTAACTATTGGTGAGACCTGGGGTTAGTATTTGCCAGTGTTTTGTTTACCCTGAGTGTTGTGTTTTGTATTAGGGTACCACATGGTCTCACTACCCTAAGCTGCATCCAGCTTCAGTGCTTATCCAGTAGTACTTTACCCTAGCTTGTTATTAGTGTAAACCTTGTATCCTGTCTATGTGGACCAAGGCTTTTAACGTAAGATAGTGTGGTAAAGTTATTATTATTATTGTTATTGGTGTGAGTGTATATGGGGGGTTGTTAAGGGGTTAATAAATAAGTACATGATTTACAGAGTATCTCTTCTTCCAAGGTGGGAGCGCAGTGATCAACCCTTAGACTAACATATATGGTCTTGTAGAAAGTTATTACTACTGTGGATAGTTTATTTTGGGGGCCGGGCCTTTTAGCTCTCCCATATTTGATACTCTTGTCTTCTAACTACCTTTACCCCTTAATAGTACCAGTACCCCATAGAAGCCCCACTTCCATTGTTGTAACAAGTGGTTGGCCAGTCCGGGAGGAACATTATAAGTGTAAAAAATTAGATTCTTGAGTGCCAAAATTAAAATTTTTTATTTCCGCAGAACGGTTGTGTGCTAGCCTAGGGTCCAGCTCATCTAGCAAAGGACATTCTTGCACTGACTGGACACCCAGCTGGATCCCTTCACGATTAAGGTTAGTGTGGCCTTGTGTTAGGGGCCGTGCAAATTTTTGTTTTTTTCCAATTTTTATTTTTTAATTTTTTCTTTGGCTGGGAGCTAAAATTATTAGTGATGTCTTCTGAAATGCAGAACCTGGCAAGGGAGCCTTCAGTGGTAGAGATAAAGAAACTTAAAAAGTCTAATTTAGTATTGTTAGGCCAGGAATTTGGCCTAGAATTAAATGTCGCAGATAAAAAGTGGACTTTGGTGAATGAAATATTACAACATTGTATTGATGAACAACTATTGGCAAGTGATACACCTTTATGCCAGCCTAGCCAAGCAGAAAGTGCAACTCATAGGGAAAGTGAATTAGCTTTAGAGTTAGCAAAAATAAAATTAGAGGAGCAAAGACTCAAAACCGAGGAGGCTAAAATTAGAGCGAATGCCACTGGAACTCCACCTGCCGGGAATTCAAACCCCAGGAATTATGAGAAAAAGCATAATTTGCCTGAATTTTCCGAGTCTGACCCTGAAAGGTTTTTCAACCATTTTCAGAGAGTGGCCACGTACATGAACTGGCCAAAGGAAGAGTGGGTGAAAATCCTACAGGGAAGACTTAGGGGTAAAGCACAAGATATTTTTATAAACATGCCTGACGACGAGTGTTTCGAATATGATAAAGTCAGGGAATGTATTTTGCGGGCATATGAAATTACTCCTGAAGCTCACCGCCAAGTTTATCGTAACCTTAGGCCTACTCACAACCAACCGCTCACTGAATTTGTGAATGATCAAATTCGATTGTTTGATAGATGGATTCGCTCGGCGAAAGCCGAAACATACGAGGCTCTCAGGAACTTAATTTTAATGGAGCATTTTATAAATATGATGCCAGAGAATGTTTCACAGTATATTAGAGGAAGGATAGAGTTAAATTCTAAAATAGGGGATTTGGCCAAGTTGGCAGAAAACTACCAATTGGCGGGCAAAAGGCCCAATAAAAATAATTATACCCCACAGAGTAGCAAACCTTATACCCACAGCCAGTCCAGACCAGCTCATTCTAACCCTTTAACTAATGCACCTTCTGTTTCAGACATAACTAACCCTGTTAAAGTGTCTAGCCCAACGGCACCTAAAGGTGAACCGAAGGGTAATTCTGTTAGTAATGTCTCTTCTCCCCGACGTTTTTGTGGTCACTGTAATCGTCCAAACCACACTATTAGCCGTTGTTGGCAACTGCACCCTGAAAAAAGACCCAATGCTCTAGTTGTGACACAGGGCTTGAGGCCTTCGGAAGGGTTAGGGAGTAAGACCTCCAACCCACAGTGGTTGGACTTGCTTACCCCATTCTTATCGAAAGGGAGACTACTTTTGTCTGAGGGTTCTTCCTGGAAGGACGTGGTGATCTTCCGAGACACCGGTGCCATCCAGACTTTAATTTTAGAGAGTGCATTGCAAGGTGCCAACACTCTCGACACTGGAGAGGTGGTACTGGTCGAGGGTGTCACTAGTGATACTCGGGCAGTACCCCTCCATAAGGTTACCCTGGAATCTGATTTCCACAAGGGTGTTTGTACAGTCGGAGTCACTTCATACCTACCTTTCCCTAATGTTGATGTAATAGTTGGTAATGATTTAGCAGGGGATAAGGTAGGGGACTCCAGACTGCCTATTATACAACAATACAATACAATACAATTTTATTTAGGTAAGGTACATACAGACAATAAATATTTACAAGGATTGTTTAACTTATAGGTATAGCTAGTACATACAATGCCTAAAGCCACTATTACGCAAAGCGTTTCGGGCATCGAAATGTTATGTTGCCTACCCCTAAGGTTTGCCTGGATCCACCCACCGCAGAGGATAATGTTGTATACCCTGCGTGCGCGGTGACCAGGTCTATGGGACTTAAATGTAAGGGCAGCCCTGTGCTTGCCAAGGTGGTAAATCCCGAGGTCACGAGGAGCTTTCCGAGTGGTGAAAACCAAGTGGACCTCGCGGACACATTCATGGCCCGACTCGATGACGTGGCCGAGGACATTGTGGAGAGCCTGCCACTGCCGTCTACCGAGAGTAGTGGGGAGGTGGAGGAGAACACTGTTGAGCCTCGGCCAATGGCATCTGACCAAGGCCTGGATGCCTCCTTGAGTGAGTTACAGAAAGCTGACCCCACTCTTGCAGATTGTCATGAAACAGCCGTCTCTATGGAGGAAATTGTAGACGCAGCAACTGGGTACTACTACAATGATCGGATTTTGATGAGAAAATGGAGACCACAGAGTGCTCCCTTGTCAAATGAGTGGGAGGTAGTCCACCAGGTTATGTTGCCGACCTGCTATAGAGAAAGAGTTTTGGCAGCTGCTCATGATGATCCTATGGGGGGACATCAAGGTATTAATATTACGTATCACAAAATTTTAAAGTATTTTTTCTGGCCCAAGCTGAAAAGCGATGTGGCAAAATTTTGTAATGCGTGTATTGTTTGTCAACTGGTTGGGAAACCAAACCAGACTCCACCTAAAGCTCCTCTAAGGCCTATTGTCATGCCAGAGGAACCATTTTCTCATGTGGTAATGGACTGTGTTGGACCATTACCTAGAACTAAGTCTGGTAATATTTACCTAATCACGATGATGTGTATCACTACTCGTTACCCAGAGGCTTTTGCTGTAAGGAACATCCGAGCAAAAACTGTTGTTGCTCGTATGTTGCAATTTTTTTCCCCTTTTGGACTGCCTCGGGTCGTGCAAACTGACAATGGTACTAATTTTAAGTCTGATGTTTTCGAGCAATTTTGTAAGGAACATGGAATAACTCATAAGGTTTCCAGCCCATACCATCCACAGAGTCAGGGGGTAATTGAACGTTTCCATCTAACTCTGAAGCAGATGTTGAAGACATCGTGCGAGAGTTCCCACACCTTCTGGGATGAGAATTTACCGTATGTTTTGTTTGCGGCTAGAGAGGGATTACAAAGTTCACTGGGCTGTTCTCCTTTTGAGTTAGTCTTTGGCCATAAAGTTCGTGGACCCTTGCAAATGTTACAGGAGAATCTGTTAGGGAACGTAACGTTATCCGAAGGTTCGGCTTTCTTTGCGCAACACCACCAGAGACTCAAGGACTGCAAGGCGGCTGCATTAAAGTATCTTGGCAAGGCCCAAGAAAAGATGAAAGAACGTAACGATGCTAAATCTAAGTTACGGGTATTTCAGCCTGGCGACCCTGTCCTGGTATTAAGCCTCGACTAGGGAACACTATGTCCCACAAGTACGAAGGCCCCTACATTGTGACAGAAAAGACTGGGGACCTCACGTACAAAGTGAGGCACTCTGACAAACGTAACCAGGTAATGCTCATACATGTAAATCAACTGAAGAAGTTCCAGGGCCCCAGGCCCATTGCACTAACCAATGTTTCCATTTCCAGTGAGAGAGGGGATGATTGTTCTGGGGACCCAACTAATCTCATTTTCAATAATTCTAGTTCTGTGAATGCTGTGGAGGGACTGTCCCATTTGCAGATGGCCCAACGTGAAGAGGTGCAGTCGTTGGTTGATGAATTCTCCAGTCTGTTCGGGGAGGTCCCGACCCAGACTGATGCCATTTGCCATGATGTCGAGTTGACGGACTACACTCCCATTCGCCTTCAGCCCTATCGGATGAGTCCAGAAAAGAAGGGCATCGTACGGAAGGAGGTCGACTTCTAGCTCCAGCACGGCCTCATCCGGCCGAGCCAGGGCTCTTGGTGCTCGCCCTGCCTTTTGGTCCCCAAACCACACGGCTCCTGGCGATTATGCACCGACTATCGGCAGCTCAACAAGGTGACCATTGTGGATGCCTATCCGCTGCCCCTCCTCGAGGACTGCATTGACGAGTTGGGAAATGCCAAGTACGTTTCGAAATTCGACCTCTCGAGGGGGTATTATCAAATCCCACTCACTGAACGTGCTAAACAGCTCACCGCGTTCGTGACACCCGAGGGTGTTTTTGAGTATCAAGTATTACCGTTCGGCTTGCGTAATGCCCCTGCCACGTTCCAGAGACTCATGAACTCTCTACTCGCTAAGGTGCCAAATTGTCGGGCGTATTTAGATGATATCGTGCTGTTTGACAGTAATTGGGCTGACCACATAGCTAGGTTACGCCAGTTGTTTGCCATCTTGAAAAGGGCAAATCTTACCTTAAATGCTAAAAAGTGTCATTTTGGCCAAGGCACAGTGACGTACCTCGGTTATGAAGTGGGCCAAGGAAAAGTGTTACCTCGGCAAGATAAAATCGGTGCCATTCTAGAGTATCCAGTACTAAAGTCTAAAAAGGATGTTCAAAGATTTATCGGTATGTGTGCGTACTATCGACGTTTTTATCAGAACTTTTCCAGTGTTGCCACTCCTCTCACAGACTTGTTGCGGAAAGCCGTTAAATTTAAGTGGTCATCAGACTGTGCAGAGGCATTTAAAAATTTAAAATTGATCTTAGCTTCCGCCCCAGTGCTTGCTAGTCCAAGGTTCGACCGACCGTTTAAAATTCATGTTGACGCGTCTGACTCGGGTGCTGGTGCAGTGTTGTTGCAAACTGGGGATGATCAGGTGGAACACCCAGTATATTATTACTCTGTGAAATTCGACAAGGCGCAACGCAATTATTCAGTGGTAGAAAAAGAGGCGTTGGCGCTAGTGTTAACATGTAAAAAGTTCAAAGTTTACCTCACAGGTAATATAGTGAAAGTGTACACGGACCATAACCCACTAGTCTTCCTGACTCAGATGAAGGGTAAGAATAAACGCATCCTCAGGTGGGCGTTGTACCTACAGGACTTCAATCTTTCCATTACCCACCTACCGGGCAGACTCAACGTGATAGCCGACGCTCTGTCCCGGTTGCCTGAGTAACATTCATCTGAGCCACAGAAAGCCATTTACCAACCGTCATGCTTTAGTTAATTTTTTTTAGGTTCTCCTGTGACATTAAATATTCCGTGTCCAATTTATTTACTTCCCTGTTCTTTTATTTTTGTTGTGTATGTTTTTTTTCTTTCAGAGAACTCCTTTGTATTTTTTTTTTGCAGAGAAATTGCTTTTGATTGATATTTTGTTTTTGTCATATGTTTTTCTTTTTGTTCTCTGTATACTCTTACAAAAAAATATGACTACTATTCTAGTAGTCACATTTTTTTTTTCTCTGAAGGGGGGAGGAGTGTTACGACCCTGGGTTCTCCAGTGGAAACCAGAGGTCAAAATTGAGCTATTAAACTTCCTGGTAGTACAGTTGGGCATCTAGAATAGCAATTGTTTGTATCTTCCCTGCCAGACATAAGACTATTATTGTTTCTCAAAGAGCATTTAAAGACTGAGCTGGGGGTTGATTATTAAATAATAACATAGGCACCAACTTTGCTTACTAATACTTTCTAATCATTCATAAAGTAACAATACGTTGCATAGGGGAAGATCTTTAATGTGCTTAGCTGCACGATCAATTGGGCTCCTCCCGGCACCACGACATGAGGGAGGCAGCTGGTGGCTAGCTCGCTCTTCTCTCTGGCTGGTGTCGTGCGGATAAGACCTACTCCGTGGCTGTATCCCTACTCTTCTCCCTTCTCCTCTTACTTATTTCCCTTACCTGAAGTTCCTGTATCCTTAAGTTAAGTACGGGGCATTACTAAGTGAACCTACTCTGGTAGTAACTATTGGTGAGACCTGGGGTTAGTATTTGCCAGTGTTTTGTTTACCCTGAGTGTTGTGTTTTGTATTAGGGTACCACATGGTCTCACTACCCTAAGCTGCATCCAGCTTCAGTGCTTATCCAGTAGTACTTTACCCTAGCTTGTTATTAGTGTAAACCTTGTATCCTGTCTATGTGGTCCAAATCTTTTAACGTAAGATAGTGTGGTAAAGTTATTATTATTATTGTTATTGGTGTGAGTGTATATGGGAGGTTGTTAAGGGGTTAATAAATAAGTACATGATTTACAGAGTATCTCTTCTTCCAAGGTGGGAGCGCAGTGATCAACCCTTAGACTATTATATATGGTCTTGTAGAAAGTTATTACTACTGTGGATAGTTTTATTTTGGGGGCCGGGCCTTTTAGCTCTCCCATATTTGATACTCTTGTCTTCTAACTACCTTTACCCCTTAATAGTACCAGTACCCCATAGAAGCCCCACTTCTATTGTTGTAACACCTTCCCTGCAGTTTTCAAAGTATCACAAACATCCTAAATTAGACGCTTGAACTATATTTTGAAGTCAAATTTTCGCTCTCTGCACGTATTCGCAGTTTGAAATTACGGCATTTCATATCTTAAATGTGCCAATTACTGAGAGCAGCGATGGGTCACATTTTGCCCAAACCCCACCAACAGTTTTCAAAATATCAAAAAACATACCAAACTCGAATCTTAAGCCATATTTTGGAGCCAAATTCTGGCTCTCTGCACATATTCGCAGTTTGAAATTACGTCTTTTTTCCGAAAATATGCCAATTACTGAGAGCGGCGATGGACCACATTTTCATTAAACCCTCCTTCAGTTTTAAATATCCCAAACATCCCAAATTAAACGCTTGAGCTATATTTTGGAGCCAAATTCTGGCTCTCTGCACGTATTCGCTGTTTGAAATTACGACTTTTTATACCGAAATATGCCTATTACGGAGAGCGTCGATGGGTCCACATTTTGCCCAAAACCCCCTGCAGTTTTCAAAATAACCCAAAAATCCCAAATTAGACCTTTGAGCCATATTTTGGAGCCAAATTCTGGCTCTCTGCACGTATTCGCAGATTGAAATTACTAATTTTTATATTGAAAATATGCCAAATACTGAGAGCGGCGATGGGTCACACTTTGCCCAAACCCCCCCTGCAGTTTCCAAAATATCCCAAACATCTCAAATTCGAAGCTTGAGCCATATTTTGGAGCCAAATTCTGGTTTTCTGCACGTATTCGCAGTTTGAAATTACGACTTTTTATACCGAAATATGCCTATTACTGAGAGCGTCGATGGGTCACATTTTGCCCAAATCCCCCTGTAGTTTTCAAAATTACGACTTTTTATTCTTAAAATATGCCAATTACTGAGAGCGGCGATGGGTCACATTTTGCCCAAACCCTCCTGCAGTTTTCAAAATATCCCAAACGTCCCAAATTCGAAGCTTGAGCCATATTTTAGAGCCAAATTCATGCTTTCTGCACGTATTCGCAGTTTGAAATTGCGGCTTTTTATATCGAAAATATGTTAATTACTGAGACCGGCGATGAGTCTAATTTTGCCCAAACCCCCCCCCCCCCCCCCCCGCCCTTAGTTTGAAATTACGACTATTTAAACCGAAAGTATGCCAATTACTGAGAAATTAATTATTTAGTAATAATGTAATTTAATGTAATAATGTAATAATGTATTTAATGTAATAATGTAATAATGTAATTATTTAGTAATAAAAGTATGCCAATTACTGAGTAATTAATTATTTAGTAATTAATTATTAATTACTGCCAATTACGATGGGTCACATTTTGCCCAAACCCCCCTGCAGTTTTCAAAATAACCCAAACATCCCAAATTCGACGCTTGAGCCATAATTTGGTGCCAAATTCTGGCTCTCTGAACGTATTTGCTATTTGAAATTATGACTTCTTATACCGAAAATATGCCATTACTGAGAGCGGCGATGGGTCACATATTGGGTTAACCCCCCCCCCCCCCGCCTTGCAGTTTTCAAAATATCAAAAACATCCCGAATTCGACGCTTGAGTCATATTTTGGAGCCAAATTCTAGCTCTCGGCACGTGTTCGCAGTTTGAAGTTACGATTTTTTATACCGAAAATACGCCAATTACTGAGAGCAGCGGTGGATCACATTTTGGCCAAATCCACCCTGCAGTTTTCAAAATATTCAAACATCCCAAATTCGACGCTTGAGCCATATTTTGGAGTCAAATTCTCGCTCTCTGCACGTATTCGCAGTTTGAAATTACGAATTTTTATTCCGAAAATATGCCAATTACTGTGAACGGCGATGGGTTACATTTTGCCCAAACCCCCCTGCAGTTTTCAAAATATCCCAAACGTCCCAAATTCGACGCTTAAGCCATATTTTGGAGCCAAATTCTGGCTCTCTGCACGAGTTTGCAGTTTGAAATTACGACTTTTTATACCGAAAATATGCCAATTACTAGATAGCGGCGATGGATCACATTTTGCCCAAACCCTCCCTGCACTTTTCAAAATATCCCAAACATCCCAAATTCGACGCTTGAGCCATATTTTGGAGCCAAATTCTGGCTCTCTAAATGTATTCGCAGTTTGAAATTACGAATTTTTATACCGAAAATATGCCAATTACAGAAAGCAGCAATGGATCACATTTTGCCCAACCCTCCCTGCAGTTTTGAAAATATCCCAAACATCCCAAATTCGACGCTTGAGTCATATTTTGCAGCCAAATTCTGGCTCTCTGCACGTATTCACAGTTTGAAATTACGAATTTTATACCGAAAATATGCCAATTACTGAGAGCAGCTATGGGTCACATTTTGCACAAACCCACCCTGCAGTTTTCAAAATATCCCAAACATCCCAAATTCGACGCTTGAGCCATATTTTAGAACCAAATTCTGGCTCTCTACACGTTTTCGCTGTAGGAAATTACGAATTTGTACCTAAAATATGCCTTTATTAAAAACGGCGCTGGATCACATTTTGCTCAAACCCTCCATGCAGTTTTCAAAATATCCCAAGCAACCCAAATTTTACGCTTGAGGAATATTATGGAGCCAAATTCTCGCTCTCTGAACGTATTCGCAGATTCAAATTACTACATTTTATACCGAAAATATCCCAAATATTGAAAGCGGCGATGGGTCACATTTTGCCCAAATCCAGCCCCCCCCCACCCCCCCCCCTGCAGTTTTCAAAATATCCAAAACATCCCAAATTCGACCCTTGAACCATATATTGGAGCCAAATTCTGGCTCTCTGCCCGTTTTTGCAGTTTGAAATAACTAATTTTAAACCAAAAATATGCCAATTACAGAGAGCGGGCGATGGGTTACATTTTGACCAAACGCCCCTGCAGTTTTCAAAATATCCCAAACATCCCAAATTCGACCCTTGAGCCATGTTTTAGAGCCATATTCTGCCTCTCTGCACGTTTTCGCAGAAGGAAATTTCGACTTTTGTACCTAAAATATGCCTTTATTAAAAACAGCGATGGATCACATTTTTCCCAAACCCACCCTGCAGTTTTCAAAATATCCCAAACATCCCAAATTCGCCCCTTGAGCCATTTTTTGGAGCCATATTCTGGCTCTCAACAAGTATTTGCCTTTTGAAATTACGACTTTTTATACCGAAAATATGCAGATTACTGAGAGCAGCGATGGATCACATTTTGGCCAAATCCACCTTGCAGTTTTCAAAATATTTCAAACATCCCAAATTCGACGTTTGAGCCATATTTTGAAGCCAAATTCTGGCTCTCTGCACGTATTCGCAGTTTGAAACTACGACTTTATATTCCGAAAATATGCCAATTACTGAGAGCGGCGATGGGTCACATTTGGCCCAAATCCCCCTGCAGTTTTCAAAATATCGCAAACATCTCAAACTTGACGCTTCAGCCATATTTTGGAGCCAAATTCTGGCTCTCTGCACGTATTCGCAGAATTGAAATTACGAATTTTATACCGAAAATATGCCAATTACTGAAGAGCAGCGATGGGTCATATTTTGTTCAAACCCACCATGCAGTTTTCAAAATATCCCAAACATCCCAAATTCGACGCTTGAGCCATATTTTGGAGCCAAATTCTCGCTCTCTGCACGTATTCGCAGTTTGAAATTACGAATTTTTATTCCGAAAATATGCCAATTACTGTGAACGGCGATGGGTTACATTTTGCCCAAACCCCCCTGCAGTTTTCAAAATATCCCAAACGTCCCAAATTCGACGCTTAAGCCATATTTTGGAGCCAAATTCTGGCTCTCTGCACGAGTTTGCAGTTTGAAATTACGACTTTTTATACCGAAAATATGCCAATTACTAGATAGCGGCGATGGATCACATTTTGCCCAAACCCTCCCTGCACTTTTCAAAATATCCCAAACATCCCAAATTCGACGCTTGAGCCATATTTTAAAGCCAAATTCTGGCTCTCTGCACGTATTCGCAGTTTGAAATTACGACTTTTTATACCGAAAATATGCAAATTACTGAAAGCGGCGATGGATCACATTTTGCCCAAACCCTCCCTGCACTTTTCAAAATATCCCAAACATCCCAAATTCGACGCTTGAGCCATATTTTGCAGCCAAATTCTGGCTCTCTAAATGTATTCGCAGTTTGAAATTACGAATTTTTATACCGAAAATATGCCAATTACTGAAAGCAGCGATGGATCACATTTTGCCCAACCCTCCCTGCAGTTTTGAAAATATCCCAAACATCCCAAATTCGACGCTTGAGTCATATTTTGCAGCCAAATTCTGGCTCTCTGCCCGTATTCACAGTTTGAAATTACGAATTTTATACCGAAAATATGCCAATTACTGTGAGCAGCTTTGGGTCACATTTTGCGCAAACCCACCCTGCAGTTTTCAAAATATCCCAAACATCCCAAATTCGACGCTTGAGCCATATTTTAAAACCAAATTCTGGCTCTATGCACGTTTTCGCTGTAGGAAATTACGACTTTTGTACCTAAAATATGCCTTTATTAAAAACGGCGATGGATCACATTTTGCCCAAACCCTCCATGCAGTTCTCAAAATATCCCAAACATCCCAAATTTTACGCTTGAGGAATATTATGGAGCCAAATTCTCGCTCTCTGAACGTATTTGCAGATTCAAATTACTACCTTTTATACCGAAAATATCCCAAATATTGAAAGCGGCGATGGGTCACATTTTTCCCAAATCCAGCCCCCCCCACCCCCCCCTGCAGTTTTCAAAATATCCCAAACATCCCAAATTCGACCCTTGAGCCATGTTTTAGAGCCAAATTCTGCCTCTCTGCACGTTTTCGCAGTAGGAAATTTCGACTTTTGTACCTAAAATATGCCTTTATTAAAAACAGCGATGGATCACATTTTGCCCAAACCCATCCTGCAGTTTTTAAAATATCCCAAACGTCCCAAATTCGCCCCTTGAGCCATTTTTTGGAGCCAAATTCTGGCTCTCTGCGAAGTATTTGCCTTTTGAAATTACGACATTTTATACCGAAAATATGCAGATTACTGAGAGCAGCGATGGATCACATTTTGGCCAAATCCACCCTGCAGTTTTCAAAATATTTCAAACATCCCAAATTCGACGTTTGAGCCATATTTTGGAGCCAAATTCTGGCTCTCTGCACGTATTCGCAGTTTGAAATTACGACTTTATATTCCGAAAATATGCCAATTACTGAGAGCGGCGATGGGTCACATATGGCCCAAATCCCCCTGCAGTTTTCAAAATATCGCAAACATCTCAAACTTGACGCTTCAGCCATATTTTGGAGCCAATTTCTGGCTCTCTGCACGTATTCGCAGAATTGAAATTACGAATTTTATACCGAAAATATTCCAATTACTGAAGAGCAGCGATGGGTCACATTTTGCACAAAACTCTGCAGTTTTCAAAATATCCCAAACATCCCAAATTCGACGCTTGAACCATATTTTAGAACCAAATTCTGGCTCTCTGCACGTTTTCGCTCTAGGAAATTACGACTTTGTACCTAAAATATGCCTTTATTAAAAACGGCGATAGATCACATTTTGCCCAAACCCATCCTGCAGTTTTCAAAATATCCCAAACATCCTAAATTTTACGCTTGAGGAATATTTTGGAGCCAAATTCTCGCTCTCTGAACGTATTCGCAATTTGAAATTACGACTCATTATACCGAAAATATGCCAAATACTGAAAGCGGCGATGTGTCACATTTTGCCCAAATCACCCTCCCCCCCCCTGCAGTTTTCAAAATATCCCAAACATCCCAAATTCGCCCCTTGAACCATTTTTAGGAGCCAAATTCTGGCTCTCTGCAAGTATTTGCCTTTTGAAATTACGTCTTTTTATACCGAAAATATGCAGATTACTGAGAGCAGCGATGGATCACATTTTGGCCAAATCCACCCTGCAGTTTTCAAAATATTTCAAACATCCCAAATTCGACGCTTGAGCCATATTTTGGAGTCAAATTCTCGCTCTCTGCACGTATTCGCAGTTTGAAATTACGAATTTTTATTCCCAAAATATGCCAATTACTGTGAACGGCGATGGGTTACATTTTGCCCAAACAACCCCTGCAGTTTTCAAAATATCCCAAACGTCCCAAATTCGACGCTTAAGCCATATTTTGGAGCAAAATTCTGGCTCTCTGCACGAGTTTGCAGTTTGAAATTACGACTTTTTATACCGAAAATATGCCAATTACTAGATAGCGGCGATGGATCACATTTTGCCCAAACCCTCCCTGCACTTTTCAAAATATCCCAAACATCCCAAATTCGACGCTTGAGCCATATTTTGGAGCCAAATTCTGGCTCTCTAAATGTATTCACAGTTTGAAATTACGAATTTTATACCGAAAATATGCCAATTACTGAGAGCAGCAATGGATCACATTTTGCCCAACCCTCCCTGCAGTTTTGAAAATATCCCAAACATCCCAAATTCTACGCTTGAGTCATATTTTGCAGCCAAATTCTGGCTCTCTGCACGTATTCACAGTTTGAAATTACGAATTTTATACCGAAAATATGCCAATTACTGAGAGCAGCTATGGGTCACATTTTGCACAAACCCACCCTGCAGTTTTCAAAATATCCCAAACATCCCAAATTCGACGCTTGAGCCATATTTTAGAACCAAATTCTGGCTCTCTACACGTTTTCGCTGTAGGAAATTACGAATTTTGTACCTAAAATATGCCTTTATTAAAAACGGCGATGGATCACATTTTGCTCAAACCCTCCATGCAGTTTTCAAAATATCCCAAGCAACCCAAATTTTACGCTTGAGGAATATTATGGAGCCAAATTCTCGCTCTCTGAACGTATTCGCAGATTCAAATTACTACATTTTATACCGAAAATATCCCAAATATTGAAAGCGGCGATGGGTCACATTTTGCCCAAATCCAGCCCCCCCCACCCCCCCCCTGCAGTTTTCAAAATATCCAAAACATCCCAAATTCGACCCTTGAACCATATATTGGAGCCAAATTCTGGCTCTCTGAACGTTTTTGCAGTTTGAAATAACTAATTTTAAACCGAAAATATGCCAATTACAGAGAGCGGCGATGGGTTACATTTTGACCAAACGCCCCTGCAGTTTTCAAAATATCCCAAACATCCCAAATTCGACCCTTGAGCCATGTTTTAGAGCCAAATTCTGCCTCTCTGCACGTTTTCGCGGAAGGAAATTTCGACTTTTGTACCTAAAATATGCCTTTATTAAAAACAGCGATGGATCACATTTTGCCCAAACCCACCCTGCAGTTTTCAAAATATCCCAAACATCCCAAATTCGCCCCTTGAGCCATTTTTTGGAGCCAAATTCTGGCTCTCAACAAGTATTTGCCTTTTGAAATTATGACTTTTTATACCGAAAATATGCAGATTACTGAGAGCAGCGATGGATCACATTTTGGCCAAATCCACCTTGCAGTTTTCAAAATATTTCAAACATCCCAAATTCGACGTTTGAGCCATATTTTGAAGCCAAATTCTGGCTCTCTGCACGTATTCGAAGTTTAAAATTACGACTTACTTTACCGAAAATATTCTAAACTCTGAAAGCGGCGATGGGTCACATTTTGCCCAAATCCCCCTCCCCCCCCCAGCAGTTTTCAAAATATCCCAAACATCCTAAATTCGACCATTGAGCCATTTTTTGGAGCCAAATTCTGGCTGTCTGCATGTATTTGCCTTTTGAAACTATGACTCTTTATACCGAAAATATGCAAATTACTGTGAGCGGCGATGAGTCACATTTTGCCCAAACCCCACCTGCAGCTTTCAAAATATCTTAAACATCCCAAACTCGACCCTTGAGCCATATTTTGGAGCCAAATTCTGGCTCTCTACAGGTATTAGGAGTTTGAAATTACGATTTTTTATACAGAAAATATGCCATTTCCAAAAAGCGGCGATGGATCACATTTTGCCCAAACCCACCCTGCAGTTTCCTATATATCCCAAACATCCCAAATTCGACCCTTGAGCCATGTTTTGGTGTCAAATTCTGGCTCTCTGCACGTATTCGCAGGTTGAAATTGTGACTTATTATACCGAAAATATGCCAATCACTGAGAGCGGTGATGGGTCACATTTTGCCCCAATTTTGAAAGCGGCGATGGGTCACATTTTCCCAAACCCTCCCTACAGTTTTCAAAATATCCCAAACATTCCAAGTTCGACGCTTGAGTCATATTTTGGAGCCAAATTATGGCTCTCTACACCTATTCACAGTTCGAAATTACGAATTTTTATACCGAAAATATGCCAATTACTGAGAGTGGCGTTGGGTCTTACTTGCCCAAACCCCCTGCAGTTTTCAAAATATCCCAAACATCCCAAATTCCGCGCTTGAGCCTTATTTTGGAGCCAAATTCTGGTTCTCTGCACGTATTCGCCATTTGAAATTACGACTTTTTATACCGAAAATATGTAATTAACTGAGAGTAGCGATGGGTCACATTTTGTCCAAATCCCCCGTGCAGTTTTTAAAATATCCCAAACATTCTACGTATTACGCTTGAGTCATATTTTGGAGCCAAATTCTGGCTCTCTACAGGTATTCGCAGTTTGAATTTACGAATTTTTATATCGAAAATATGCCTATTTCTGAAAGCGGCGATAGATCACATTTTGCCCAAACCCTCTCTGCAGTTTTCAAAATATCCCAAACAGCCCAAATTCGACCCTTGAGCCATATTTTGGAGCCAAATTCTGGCTATCTGCAGGTATTATCATTTTGAAATTACGACTTATTATACCGAAAATATGCCAAATATTGAAAGCGGCGATAGGTCACATTTTGCCCAATTCCCCCCCCCCCCCCACCATGCAGTTTTTAAAATATCCCAAACATCTCAAATTCGACAATTGAGCCATATTTTGGAGCCAAATTCTGGCTCTCTGCACGTATTCGCTGTTTGAAATTACAACTTTTTATACCGAAAATATGGCAATTACTGAGAGCGGCGATGGGTCACATTGTGCCCAAACCCCCCTGCAGTTTTCAAAATATCCCAAACATCCCAAACTCGACCCTTGAGCCATATTTTCGAGCCAAATTCTGGCTCTCTGCACGTTTTTGCAGTTTGAAATAACTACGTTTTATACAGAAAATATGCCAATTAGTGAGAGCAGCAATGGGTTACATTTTGCCCAAACCCCCCTGCAATTTTAAAAATATCCCAAACATCCCAAATTCGACGCTTGAGTCATATTTTGGAGCCAAATTCTGGCTCTCTGCACGTATTCGCAGTTTGAAATTACGATATTTTATACCAAAAATATGCCAATTACTGAGAGCAGCGACGTGACACATTTTGTTTAAACTCACCCTGTAGTTTCCAAAATATCCCAAACATCTCAAATTCGACCCTTGAGCCATATTTTGGAGCCAAATTCTGACTCTCTACACGTATTCGCAGTTCGAAATTACGAATTTTTATACCGAAAATATGCCAATTACTGAGAGCGGCGATGGGTCACATTTTGCCTAATCCCCCCCTGCAGTTTTCAAAATATCCCAAACATCCCAAATTCGACCCTTGAGCCATATTTGGAGTTAAATTCTGGCTCTCTGCACGTATTTGAAGTTTGAAATTACGACTTTTTATACCGAAAATATGCTAATTACTGAGAGCAGAGATGGGACACATTTTGTTCAAACCCACCCTGCAGTTTTCAAAATATCCCAAACATTCCAAGTTCGACGCTTGAGTCATATTTTGGAGCCAAATTATGGTTCTCTACACCTATTCGCAGTTCAAAATTTCGAATTTTTATACCGAAAATATGCCAATTACTGAGAATGGACGACGGGGCTTACATGCCCAAACCTCCCTGCAGTTTTCATAATATCCCAAACATCCCAAATTCGGCGCTTGAGCCATATTTTGGAGCCCAATTCTGGTTCTCTGCACGTATTGGCCATTTGATATTACGACTTTTAATACCGAAAATATGTACTTAACGGAGAGCTACGATAGGTCACATTTTGCCCAAATCCCCCGTGCAGTTTTCAAAATAACCCAAACATTCCAAGTTCGACTCTTGAGTCATATTTTGGAGCCAAATTCTGGCTCTCTACACGTATTCGCAGTTCGAAATTTACGATTTTTTATACCGAAAATATGTCAATTACTGAGAGCGGCGATGGGTCTTACTTGCCCAATCCCCCTCTGTAGTTTTCAAAATATCCCAAACATCCCAAATTCGACCCTTGAGCTATATTTTCGAGCCAAATTCTTGCTCTCTTCACGTATTCGCAGTTTGAATTTATGAATTTTTATATCGAAAATATTCCAATTTCTGAAAGCGGCGATGGATCACATTTTGCCCAAACCCTCCCTGCAGTGTTCAAAATATCCCAAACATCCCAAATTCGAAGCTTGAGCCATATTTTGGAGCCAAATTCTTGCTCTCTGCACGTATTCGCAGTTTGAATCTACGATTATTTTATACCGAAAATATGCAAATTTCTAAAAGCGGCGATGGGTCACATTTGGCCCAAACCCCCCTGCAGTTTTCACAATATCCCAAACATCCCAAATTCGACTTTTGAGCCATGTTTTTGAGCCAAATTCTGGCTCTCTGCACGTATTCGCAGTTTGAAATTACGACTTATTATACCGAAAATATGCCAAATACTGAAAGCGGCGATAGGTCACATTTTGCCCAAATCCCCCCCCCCCCCTCCAATTATGCAGCTTTTAAAATATCCCAAACATCTTAAATTCGACCATTGAGCCATATTTTGGAGCCAAATTCTGCCTCTTTGCACGTATTCGCTGTTTGAAATTACATTTTTTTATACCGAAAATATGGCAATTACTGAGAGCGGCGATGGGTCACATTTTGCCCAAACGCCACTGCAGTTTTCAAAATATCCCAAATATCCCAAATTCGACGCTAGAGCCATATTTTGGAGCCAAATTCTGGTTCTCTGCACGTATTCGCAGTTTGAATTTACGACTTTTTATACCGAAAATATGCCAATTACTGAAAGCGGCGATGAATCACATTTTGCCAAAACGCTCCCTGCAGTTTTAAAAATATCCCAAACGTCCCAAATTCGACGCATGAAACAATATTTTGGAGCCAAATTCTGGCTCTCTGCACGTATTCGCAGTTTGAAATTACGAATTTTATACAAAAATATGTCAATTACTGAAAACAGCGATGGGTCACATTTTGTTCAAACCCACCCTTCAGTTTTCAAAATATCCCAAACATCCCAAATTCGACGCTTGAACCATATTTTGGAGCTAAATTCTGGCTTTCTACACGTATTCGCAGTATGAAATTACGACTTTTTATACCGAAAATATGCCAATTACTGAAAGCGATGATGGGTCACATTTTGCCCAAACCCTCACTACAGTTTTTAAAATATCCCAAACATCCCAAATTTGACGTTTGAGCCATATTTTGGAGCCAAATTCTGGCTCTCTGCACGTATTCGGTGTTCGAAATTACGAATTTTTATTCCGAAAATAAGTCAATTACTGAGAGCGGCGATGGGTCACATTTTGCCCAAAACCCCCATGCAGTTTTCAAAATATTCAAAACATTCCAAGTTCGACGCTTGAGTCATATTTTGAAGCCAAATTATGGCTCTCTACACCTATTCGCAGTTCGAAATTACGAATTTTTATACCGAAAATATGCCAATTACTGATAGTGGCGATGGGTCTTACTTGTCCAAACCCCCATGCAGTTTTCAAAATATCCCAAATTCGACGCTTGACCTATATTTTAGAGCCAAAATTCTGGCTCTCTGCACGTATTCGCCATTTGAAATTACGACTTTTTATACCGAAAATATGTCAATAACTGATAGAGGCGAGGGGTCACATTTTGCCCAAAACCCCCGTGCAGTTTTCAAAATATCCCAAACATTCCAAGTTCGACGCTTGAGTCATATTTGGAGCCAAATTCTGGCTCTCTACACGTATTCGCAGTTTGAATTTACGAATTTTAATATCGAAAATATGCCAATTTCTGAAAGCGGCGATGGATCACATTTTGCCCAAACCCTCCCTTCAGTTTTCAAAATATCCCAAACATCCGAAATTCAACGCTTGAGCCATATTTTGAAGCCAAATTCTGGCTCTCTTCACGTATTCGCAGTTTGAATCTACGACCGTTTTATACCGAAAATATGCCAATTGCTGAAAGCGGCGATGGAGTCACATATAGCCCAAACCCCCCCTGCAGTTTTCAAAATATTCCAAACATCCCAAATTCGACCCTTGAGCCATATTTTGGAGCCAAATTCTGGGTCTCTGCACGTATTCGCAGATTGAAATTACGACTTTTTATACCGAAAATAAGCCAATTACTGAAAGCGGCGATGAATCACATTTTGCCCAAACCCTCCATGCAATTTTCAAACTATCCCAAACATTCCAAAATCGACGTTTGTGCCATATTTTGGAGCAAAATTCTGGCTCTCTGCACGTATTCGCAGTTTGAAATTACGACTTTTTATACCGAAAATAAACCAATTACTGAAAGCGGCGATGAATCACATTTTGCCAAAACGCTCCCTGCAGTTTTTAGTATTGGATATTCTTTTGTATTAAAAACAACATTTTTTAATGTCTTTTCTAGGATCTAAATAATACAAAACCTCACTTTATGATTTGATGTTAAAATCCTCAAATTTGGTAATCTAGCGATTTTTTTCACGTTTTTTATGTAGTGTGACTTTCCGTAAATATATTCGTTTTACCAATATTTCGATACTACTTCTTATTTTCTCACGATATGTGATTTGACCTTCAAATCTCAGAATTTCGCATCATATTGCATTTTTAAGCAATTTTTCTTGCATTTTGTTTCGTACTAAAAATCATCGAATTTAGCAACATTTTGACTTTATTATCCCCTTTTCCTTTATGTGATATAAACAAAATATCATCGAATTAGGCAATATTTTGCCGTTTTTCCACGTTTTTATGAATTTTCAGTTTATTGTTATAAATTCATTAAATATACGATAAAAATTATGCAAACACATAATTGTTTAGAAATTAACGTTAAATACTTCATTTTCAATCAACTATTTGTTCATCGTTGAAATGCTGAGAAAGATATTTAAAAGGGGAGAAATTCTGTTTTTATTCCATATATCGACGTTTCAGCCGGATTAGTGCTGTTTTACGTGCACATCTTCCATCGGCAATATAAACGGAAAATGAAGAAAATTTTAGTTAATTCTAATGAAGACACATTGATTTTTATCATTTATATTGGAAATAACATTTTTAAATATCTTTTCTAGGATCTAAATAATACGAAACCTCGCTCTATGATTTGAAGTGAAAATCCTCAGATTTGGTAATCTAGCGATTTTTTTCACGTTTTTCATGTAGTTTGACTTTCTGTTAATATATTCGTTTTACCAATATTTCGATACTACTTCATGTTTTCTCACGATATGTGATTTGACCTTCAAATCTCAGAATTTCGCATAATAGTGCATTTTTAAGCATTTTTTCTTGCATTTTGTTTTGTACCAAAAATCATCGAATTTAGCAATATTTTTGACGTTTATCATCCCCTTTTCCTCTATGTGATTTAAACAAAATATCAACTTAGGCAATATTTTCCCGTTTTTCCAAGTTTTTGAGAATTATCAGTTTATTGCTATTAATTCATTTATTATACGATAAAAATTATGCAAACACGTAATTGATTAGAAATTAACCCTAAATAATTCATTTTCAATCAACTATTTGTGTAGCATTAAAATACTGAGTAAGGTATTGAAAAGGGGAAAAGTTCTGTTTTTATTGCATATATCGACGTTTCAACCGGAATACAGCGGTTTTACGGGTATATCTTTCATCATTAATGTAAACGGAAAATCAGGAGCATTTTAGTAAATTCTAAAGAAAACACATTGATTTTATCATTTGCATTGGAAACAATATCTTTATATATCTTTTCTAGGATCTAAATAATACGAAACCTCGCTTTATGATTTGAAGTTAAAATCCTCAAAATTGGAAATATAGCGATTTTTTCACGTTTTTCATGTAGTGTGACTTTCCGTAAATATATTCGTTTTTACCAATATTTCGATACTACTTCATGTTTTCTCACAATATGTGATTTGACCTTCAAATCTCAGAATTTCGCATAATATTTCATTTTTAAGCAATTTTTCTTGCATTTTGTTTTGTACCAAAAATCATCGAATATAGCAATATTTTGACGTTAACCATCCCCTTTTCCTCTATGTGATTTAAACAAAATATCATCGAATTAGGCAATATTTTCCCGTTTTTCCAAGTTTTTGAGAATTTTCAGTTTATTGTTATTAATTCATTATATATACGATAAAAATAATTCAAACACATAATTGAATAGAAATTAACCTCAAATACATCATTTTCAATCAACTATTTGTTTCTTGTTAAAATACTGAGTAAGGCATTGAAAAGGGGAGAAGTTCTGTTTTTATTGCATATATCGACGTTTCAGCCGGATTAGAGCGGTTTTACGTGTATATCTTTCATCTTTAATATAAACGAAAAATCAGGAACATTTTTGTTAATTCTAAAGAAAACACGTTGATTTTTATCATTTGTATTGGAAATAACATTTTCATTTGTCTTTTCTTGGATCTAAATAACACGAAACCTCGCTCTATGATTTGAAGTTAAATACATCAAATTTGATTATATGGTGACATTTTCACGTTTTTCACGTAGTGTGATTTTACGCAAATATATTCGTTTTTACCAATATTTTGATACTACGTCATGTTTTCTCACGATATGTGATTTGGCCTTCAAATCTCAGAATTTCCCATAATGTTGCATTTTAAGCAAGTTTTCTTGCATTTTGTTTTGTACTAAAAATCATCGAATTTAGGAATATTTTGACATTTATCATCCCCTTTTCCTTTATGTGATTTAAACAAAATATCATCAAATTAGGCAATGTTTAGCCGTTTTTCCACGATATTGAGAATTATCTGTTTCCTGTTATGAATTTATTTTATATACGATAAAAATTATGTAAAAACATATTTGATTAGAAATTAACCTCCAATACATCATTTTCAATCAACTATTTGTTTCTCGTTAAAATATTGAGTTAGGCATTGAAAAGGGAAGAAGATCTGTTTTTACTGCATATATCGACGTTTCAGCCGGATTAAAGAGGTTTTACGTGTACATCCTTCATCGGTAATATAAACGTAAAATAAAGAAAATTTTAGTTAATTCTAATGAAAACACATTGATTTTTATCATTTGTATTTGGAAACAACATTTTTATATGTCTTTTCTTGGATCTAAAAAATACGAAACCTCGCTTTATGATTTGAAGTTAAATCCTCAAATTTTGTAAAATAGTGACTTTTTCACGTTTATCATGTAGTGTGATTTTAGGTAAATATATTCGTTTTTACCAATATTTCGATACTACTTCGTACTTCTCACGATATGTGATTTGGCCTTGAAATCTCAGAATTTCGCATAATATTATATTTTTAGCAAGTTTTCTTGCATTTTGTTTCGTACTAAAAATCATCGAATTTAGCAACATTTTGACTTTATTATCCCCTTTTCCTTTATGTGATATATAAAAATATCATCGAATTAGGCAATATTTTGCCGTTTTCAACGTTTTTGTTAATTTTCAGTTTATTGTTATTAATTCATTATATATACGATAAAAATGATGCAAACACATAATTGATTTGAAATTAACGTTAAATACTTCTATTTGAATCAACTATTTGTTTCTCGTTAAAATGCTGAGTAAGATATTGAAAAGGGGAGAAATTCTGTTTTTATTGCATATATCGACGTTTCAGCCGGATTAGTGCGGTTTTACGTGTACATCTTCCATCGGCAATGTAAACGGAAAATCAAGAAAATTTTAGTTAATTCTAATGAAAACACATTGATTTTTATCATTTGTACTGGAAACAACAATGTCATATGTCTTTTCTTATATCTAAATAATGCGAAACCTGGGATTATGATTTGAAGTTAAAATCCACAAATTTGGTAAAATTGTGACTTTTTTCACGTTTTCATGTAGTGTGATTTTACGTATATATATTGGTTTTACCAATATTTCGATACTACTTTATGTTTTCTCACGATATGTTATTTTGCCTTCAAATCTTAGAATTTCGCATATTACATTTTTAAGCAAGTTTTCTTCCATTTTGTTTTGTACCAAAAATCATCGAATTTAGCAATATTTTTGACGTTTATCATCCCCTTTTCCTTTATTTGATTTAAACAAAATATCATCAAATTAGGCAATGTTTAGCCGTTTTTCCACGATTTTGAGAATTATCAGTTTCCTGTTATTAATTTATTTTATATACGATAAAAATTATGTAAAAACATATTTGATTAGAAATTAACCTCAAATACATCATTTTCAATCAACTATTTGTTTCTCGTTAAAGTAATGAGTAAGATATTGAAAAGGGGAGAAGTTCTGTTTTCATTGCATATATCGACGTTTCAGCCGGATTAGAGCGGTTTTACGTGTATATCTTTCATCTTTAATATAAACGGAAAATCAGGAACATTTTAGTTAATTCTAAAGAAAACACGTTGATTTTTATCATTTGTATTGGAAACAACATTTTCATATGTCTTTTCTAGGATCTAAATAATACAAAACCTCACTTCATGATTTGAAGTTAAAATCCTCAAATTTGTTAATATAGCGATTTTTTTCACGTTTTTCCTGTAGTGTGACTTTCCGTAAATATATTCGTTTTTACCAATATTTCGATACTACTTTATGTTTTCTCACAATATGTGATTTGACCTTCAAATCTCAGAATTTCGCATAATATTGTATTTTAAGCAATTTTTCCTGCATTTTGTTTTGTACCAAAAATCATCGAATTAGCAATATTTTGACGTTTATCATCCCCTTTTCCGCTATGTGATTTAAACAAAATATCATCGAATTAGGCAATATTTTCCCGTTTTTCCAAGTTTTTGAGAATTTTCAGTTTATTGTTATTAATTCATTATATATACGATAAAAATTATGCAAACACATAATTGATTAGAAATTAACCGTAAATACTTGATTTTCAATCAACTATTTGTTTCTCGTTAAATTTCTGAGTAGGATATTGAAAAGGGTTCGGTTTTTATTGCATTTTTCGACGTTTCAGCCGGATTTCTTTGATGCTCTACCTTCCTTCAAACGGCCTTTTCGCGCCTTTGAATCTTCCCTTCTTGCCGCCAAGCGTCGAAAGAACCAGCTCAGGTTTCTTAAAGACTGTCTTGCTGAGCAAGTTCTCCCTCATTCTTTATCTCACTTTCTCCAGTTCAACACTTCGGGATCTCCTTTCCCTGAACATGCCCGCCTTCTTCTTCAAGAACTTATTCATGCCACCTCCTTGCAAGTTGACGAGGCTTTTCTTGCTGTTCGTCAACAGCAACGCTTTCTGTCCTCTTCTCTTCCCAGTGATCTATGCAATATCATTTTTCCAATTGCATTTGACACTGCTCACGTCTCCTCTTCCCACCACTCCTCCACACTACACAACAAACTTCAACGCCTGATCTCCAACAGTCCTTGGGCCAAATACTCTCTCTCTGACTGTGTTACCAACTTTTCGTCCTACTCTCTTTCTAAGCACCAGCAAGAACTTCTTGGTCTTGGTCTGTCTTTTGCTACTTCCCCTGGCCCACGCTGTGGCATTGATCTCATTAGTTCCTTTGACAGGTTTGTCAATTCTAACTCTAGTACTCTTTCGGACCTGTCTGCCTTTAGAGGGGCCCTTATCCCCGTTCTTGACAGCTTGTTTTCTAAAAATAACCACCTTCCTCGTCGCTTCCAGCTTGCCCTTGCCTCCCTGAAATCTAACAACTCTATTCTTATCCTTCCTTCTGACAAAAGCAATTCGGTGGTTGTCCTTGACCGTGAGGACTACCTCCGAAAAGCAGATGTCTTGCTCTCTGACTCTCGCACTTATGCTCCTCTGACTTCTAACCCTTTGGATCGCCTCAAAACTTCCTTTAACCGCAAACTAAGACAGCTCTCAAGTCTTTGCCCTCCTGACTTTGATCTCATTTAACGTTTCCGTGTCACCTGCCCTTCTCTTCCTTATTTCTATGGTCTTCCTAAGACTCATAAACCTGGTGTTCCTCTTCGTCCTATCATTTCTTCACGGGGCTCTGTCAGCTATCCTCTTGCCTCCTGGCTCGCTAAAACCCTGACACCTTACCTTGGCACTTTTTCCCCTGCCCACCTTCGTCACTCTCAGGACTTCATAGAAAGACTGCGCCTGCAACCCTCTTGTAAGATGCTTAGTCTTGATGTCGACTCTCTGTTCACTAATGTTCCGCTCGATGACGTTCTCTCTTTCCTCAGACAGAAGGCGTCAGAGGGCCTCCTTCCTCTCCCACTTCCCACTGACGTTTTCCTCGATCTCATTAGACTCTGTGTTGAATCTAACTCTTTCTCTTTCAACGGTAAATATTACACTCAAACTTTCGGCGTCGCTATGGGTTCCCCTCTCTCCCCTGTTCTTGCTAATTTCTACATGGAATACTTCGAAACTGTTCTTCTTCCTTCTATTGATACTCGTCCCTCTCTCTGGCTTCGATATGTTGATGACATTTTTGCTTTATGGCCTCATGACCTTAATCTTTTCCAGCCTTTCCTCGCCTCTCTTAACAATCTGGCTCCTTCTATCCATTTCAAAGTTGAGTGGGAATCTAATTCCCTCCTTCCTTTTCTTGATATTCATGTTCACAGCTCTGTGTCTGGGTTCTCTTTCTCTGTCTACCGTAAACCCATGCATAGTGGCATGTACATTCACTTCTTTTCCTACCATCCTCCTTCTGTTAAGAAAAGTGTCCTCGTCTCTCTCTTCCTCCGCGCTCTACGCATCAGCGACCCTCAGTTTCTTGATTCTGAAATTGCCTTTATCTACAAATCATTCTCTCGCCTTGGTTATCCTTTGCATTTCATCAACTGTGCCCACTCTCAAGCTAAACGAAATTTCTTTCATCCTAAACCTGCTTCCAACACTAGTAGCACTGTACTATGCCTTCCCTTCATATCTGAACTCAAAACTTTTACCAATACCTTTCGTCCTCTTGACATTAAACTCGCCTTTCGACAAACTAACACACTTCGTAGCAATCTAGTTCACACTGCTCCTCCTGCTTCTAATGCTGCTGGTGTCTACTCTATTTCCTGTTCATCTTGTCCTCTCCAATACTTTGGCGAAACTGGCCGTACACTGAATGACAGACTTAAAGAACACAAGAGAAGTGTTAAGTCTGCAGACACTAACAATGCTCTCTTCTGCCATGTGAGGGATTCTAATCATCCCATTGATTGGTCTTCCTCCAAAATAATCTTTCCTGCCTCTACTCTACACAGACGCCGTCTTGTAGAATCGGCTCTTATAAACAATGTACCCAACATGAACCTGAGTCCTGGCTTTGTTGCTGTGGACTCTTCCCTTTCACAGTATATACTCAAATGCTCTAATCTTTCTAACAAACGTGACTTAACATAAGCTTTCCCCCTTCCATTTCTTTCTTTCTCTTTCCTTTTCTTTCTCTCTTCTCCCTTTTTCTGTTCATTGTCTTCTCCTACGCTCCCTTGCTATCCTCTTCTTTTTTTTTTTTTTCCTATTACTATCTCCTTCGGTGGTTATAATAGGAGCTGCCTTGTATGGGCCAAAAGGCCTGCTGCAGTTCTCATTACTACTATCCCCTACACCTGACTTTCCTCCTCAGCTCTCTCTTGCCTATTTATTGCCTGTCCCTACCTCCTCATCACAATCGACATGAGAATGGTCCAGGACGGACCGAAACGTCGTCGTCCCTTCAATTTCTAGTGTGTGGTCTGGTCAACATACTTCAGCCACGTTATTGTGACTCATCGCCTGCATATACGATAAATATTATGCAAACACATAACTGATTAGAAATTAACCTTAAATACTTCATTTTGAATCAACTATTTGTTTCACGTTAAAGTAATGAGTAAGATATTGAAAAGGGGAGAAGTTCTGTTTTCGTTGCATATATCGACGTTTCAGCCGGATTAGAGCGGTTTTACGTGTATATCTTTCATCTCTAATATAAACGGAAAATCAAGAACATTTTAGTTAATTCTAAAGAAAACACATTGATTTTTATCATTTGTATTGGAAACAACATTTTCATATGTCTTTTCTAGGATCTAAATAATACAAAACCTTACTTTATGATTTGAAGTTAAAATAATCAAATTTGGTAATATAGCGATATTTTTCACGTTTTTCATGTAGTTTTTCAGTTTTTACTTTCCGTAAATATATTCGTTTTACCAATATATTTCGATACTACATGATTTCTCACGATATGTGATTTGACCTTCAAATCTCAGAATTTCGCATAATATTGCATTTTTAAGCAATTTTTATTTCATTTTGTTTTGTACCAAAAATCATCGAATTTAGCAATATTTTTGACGTTTATCATCCCCTTTTCCTCTATGTGATATAAACAAAATATCATCGAATTTGGCAGCATTTTCCCTTTTTCCAAGTTTTTGAGAATTTTCAGTTTTTTCTTATTAATTCATCTATTATTCGATAAAAATTATGCAAACACGTAATTGATTAGAAATTAACCTCAAATACTTCATTTTCAATCAACTATTTGTTTCTCGTTAAAATACTGAGTAAGATATTGAAAAGGGGAAAAGTTCTGTTTTTATTGCATATATCGACGTTTCAGCCGGAATACAGCAGTTTTACGGGTATATCTTCCATCATTAATATAAACGGAAAATCAGGAACATTTTAGTAAATTCTAAAGAAAACACATTGATGTTATCATTTGTTTTGGAAACAATGTCTTTATATGTCTTTTCTACGATCTAAATAATACGAAACCTCGCTTTATGATTTGAAGTTAAAATTCTCAAATTTGGTAATATAGCGATTTTTTTCACGTTTTTCATGTAGTGTGACTTTCCGTAAATATATTCGTTTTTACCAATATTTCGATACTACTTCATGTTTTCTCACAATATGTGATTTGACCTTCAAATCTCAGAATTTCGCATAATATTTCATTTTTAAGCAATTTTTCTTGCATTTTGTTTTGTACCAAAAATCATCGAATATAGCAATATTTTGACGTTAACCATCCCCTTTTCCTCTATGTGATTTAAACAAAATATCATCGAATTAGGCAATATTTTCCCGTTTTTCCAAGTTTTTGAGAATTTTCAGTTTATTGTTATTAATTCATTATATATACGATAAAAATAATTCAAACACATAATTGAATAGAAATTAACCTCAAATACATCATTTTCAATCAACTATTTGTTTCTTGTTAAAATACTGAGTAAGGCATTGAAAAGGGGAGAAGTTCTGTTTTTATTGCATATATCGACGTTTCAGCCGGATTAGAGCGGTTTTACGCGTATATCTTTCATCTTTAATATAAACGAAAAATCAGGAACATTTTTGTTAATTCTAAAGAAAACACGTTGATTTTTATCATTTGTATTGGAAATAACATTTTCATATGTCTTTTCTTGGATCTAAATAACACGAAACCTCGCTCTATGATTTGAAGTTAAATACATCAAATTTGATTATATGGTGACATTTTCACGTTTTTCACGTAGTGTGATTTTACGCAAATATATTCGTTTTTACCAATATTTTGATACTACGTCATGTTTTCTCACGATATGTGGTTTGGCCTTCAAATCTCAGAATTTCCCATAATGTTGCATTTTAAGCAAGTTTTCTTGCATTTTGTTTTGTACTAAAAATCATCGAATTTAGGAATATTTTGACATTTATCATCCCCTTTTCCTTTATGTGATTTAAACAAAATATCATCAAATTAGGCAATGTTTAGCCGTTTTTCCACGATATTGAGAATTATCTGTTTCCTGTTATGAATTTATTTTAAATACGATAAAAATTATGTAAAAACATATTTGATTAGAAATTAACCTCAAATACATCATTTTCAATCAACTATTTGTTTCTCGTTAAAATACTGAGTAAGGCATTGAAAAGGGGAGAAGATCTGTTTTTATTGCATATATCGACGTTTCAGCCGGATTAAAGAGGTTTTACGTGTACATCCTTCATCGGTAATATAAACGTAAAATAAAGAAAATTTTAGTTAATTCCAATGAAAACACATTGATTTTTATCATTTGTATTTGGAAACAACATTTTTATATGTCTTTTCTTGGATCTAAAAAATACGAAACCTCGCTTTATGATTTGAAGTTAAATCCTCAAATTTTGTAAAATAGTTACTTTTTCACGTTTATCATGTAGTGTGATTTTAGGTAAATATATTCGTTTTTACCAATATTTCGATACTACTTCGTACTACTCACGATATGTGATTTGGCCTTCAAATCTCAGAATTTTGCATAATATTTAATTTTTAGCAAGTTTTCTTGCATTTTGTTTCGTACTAAAAATCATCGAATTTAGCAACATTTTGACTTTATTATCCCCTTTTCCTTTATGTGATATATAAAAATATCATCGAATTAGGCAATATTTTGCCGTTTTCAACGTTTTTGTTAATTTTCAGTTTATTGTTATTAATTCATTATATATACGATAAAAATGATGCAAACACATAATTGATTTGAAATTAACGTTAAATACTTCTATTTGAATCAACTATTTGTTTCTCGTTAAAATGCTGAGTAAGATATTGAAAAGGGGAGAAATTCTGTTTTTATTGCATATATCGACGTTTCAGCCGGATTAGTGCGGTTTTACGTGTACATCTTCCATCGGCAATGTAAACGGAAAATCAAGAAAATTTTAGTTAATTCTAATGAAAACACATTGATTTTTATCATTTGTACTGGAAACAACAATGTCATATGTCTTTTCTTATATCTAAATAATGCGAAACCTGGGATTATGATTTGAAGTTAAAATCCACAAATTTGGTAAAATTGTGACTTTTTTCACGTTTTCATGTAGTGTGATTTTACGTATATATATTGGTTTTACCAATATTTCGATACTACTTTATGTTTTCTCACGATATGTTATTTTGCCTTCAAATCTTAGAATTTCGCATATTACATTTTTAAGCAAGTTTTCTTCCATTTTGTTTTGTACCAAAAATCATCGAATTTAGCAATATTTTTGACGTTTATCATCCCCTTTTCCTTTATTTGATTTAAACAAAATATCATCAAATTAGGCAATGTTTAGCCGTTTTTCCACGATTTTGAGAATTATCAGTTTCCTGTTATTAATTTATTTTATATACGATAAAAATTATGTAAAAACATATTTGATTAGAAATTAACCTCAAATACATCATTTTCAATCAACTATTTGTTTCTCGTTAAAGTAATGAGTAAGATATTGAAAAGGGGAGAAGTTCTGTTTTCATTGCATATATCGACGTTTCAGCCGGATTAGAGCGGTTTTACGTGTATATCTTTCATCTTTAATATAAACGGAAAATCAGGAACATTTTAGTTAATTCTAAAGAAAACACGTTGATTTTTATCATTTGTATTGGAAACAACATTTTCATATGTCTTTTCCAGGATCTAAATAATACAAAACCTCACTTCATGATTTGAAGTTAAAATCCTCAAATTTGTTAATATAGCGATTTTTTTCACGTTTTTCCTGTAGTGTGACTTTCCGTAAATATATTCGTTTTTACCAATATTTCGATACTACTTTATGTTTTCTCACAATATGTGATTTGACCTTCAAATCTCAGAATTTCGCATAATATTGTATTTTAAGCAATTTTTCCTGCATTTTGTTTTGTACCAAAAATCATCGAATTAGCAATATTTTGACGTTTATCATCCCCTTTTCCGCTATGTGATTTAAACAAAATATCATCGAATTAGGCAATATTTTCCCGTTTTTCCAAGTTTTTGAGAATTTTCAGTTTATTGTTATTAATTCATTATATATACGATAAAAATTATGCAAACACATAATTGATTAGAAATTAACCGTAAATACTTGATTTTCAATCAACTATTTGTTTCTCGTTAAATTTCTGAGTAGGATATTGAAAAGGGTTCGGTTTTTATTGCATTTTTCGACGTTTCAGCCGGATTTCTTTGATGCTCTACCTTCCTTCAAACGGCCTTTTCGCGCCTTTGAATCTTCCCTTCTTGCCGCCAAGCGTCGAAAGAACCAGCTCAGGTTTCTTAAAGACTGTCTTGCTGAGCAAGTTCTCCCTCATTCTTTATCTCACTTTCTCCAGTTCAACACTTCGGGATCTCCTTTCCCTGAACATGCCCGCCTTCTTCTTCAAGAACTTATTCATGCCACCTCCTTGCAAGTTGACGAGGCTTTTCTTGCTGTTCGTCAACAGCAACGCTTTCTGTCCTCTTCTCTTCCCAGTGATCTATGCAATATCATTTTTCCAATTGCATTTGACACTGCTCACGTCTCCTCTTCCCACCACTCCTCCACACTACACAACAAACTTCAACGCCTGATCTCCAACAGTCCTTGGGCCAAATACTCTCTCTCTGACTGTGTTACCAACTTTTCGTCCTACTCTCTTTCTAAGCACCAGCAAGAACTTCTTGGTCTTGGTCTGTCTTTTGCTACTTCCCCTGGCCCACGCTGTGGCATTGATCTCATTAGTTCCTTTGACAGGTTTGTCAATTCTAACTCTAGTACTCTTTCGGACCTGTCTGCCTTTAGAGGGGCCCTTATCCCCGTTCTTGACAGCTTGTTTTCTAAAAATAACCACCTTCCTCGTCGCTTCCAGCTTGCCCTTGCCTCCCTGAAATCTAACAACTCTATTCTTATCCTTCCTTCTGACAAAAGCAATTCGGTGGTTGTCCTTGACCGTGAGGACTACCTCCGAAAAGCAGATGTCTTGCTCTCTGACTCTCGCACTTATGCTCCTCTGACTTCTAACCCTTTGGATCGCCTCAAAACTTCCTTTAACCGCAAACTAAGACAGCTCTCAAGTCTTTGCCCTCCTGACTTTGATCTCATTTAACGTTTCCGTGTCACCTGCCCTTCTCTTCCTTATTTCTATGGTCTTCCTAAGACTCATAAACCTGGTGTTCCTCTTCGTCCTATCATTTCTTCACGGGGCTCTGTCAGCTATCCTCTTGCCTCCTGGCTCGCTAAAACCCTGACACCTTACCTTGGCACTTTTTCCCCTGCCCACCTTCGTCACTCTCAGGACTTCATAGAAAGACTGCGCCTGCAACCCTCTTGTAAGATGCTTAGTCTTGATGTCGACTCTCTGTTCACTAATGTTCCGCTCGATGACGTTCTCTCTTTCCTCAGACAGAAGGCGTCAGAGGGCCTCCTTCCTCTCCCACTTCCCACTGACGTTTTCCTCGATCTCATTAGACTCTGTGTTGAATCTAACTCTTTCTCTTTCAACGGTAAATATTACACTCAAACTTTCGGCGTCGCTATGGGTTCCCCTCTCTCCCCTGTTCTTGCTAATTTCTACATGGAATACTTCGAAACTGTTCTTCTTCCTTCTATTGATACTCGTCCCTCTCTCTGGCTTCGATATGTTGATGACATTTTTGCTTTATGGCCTCATGACCTTAATCTTTTCCAGCCTTTCCTCGCCTCTCTTAACAATCTGGCTCCTTCTATCCATTTCAAAGTTGAGTGGGAATCTAATTCCCTCCTTCCTTTTCTTGATATTCATGTTCACAGCTCTGTGTCTGGGTTCTCTTTCTCTGTCTACCGTAAACCCATGCATAGTGGCATGTACATTCACTTCTTTTCCTACCATCCTCCTTCTGTTAAGAAAAGTGTCCTCGTCTCTCTCTTCCTCCGCGCTCTACGCATCAGCGACCCTCAGTTTCTTGATTCTGAAATTGCCTTTATCTACAAATCATTCTCTCGCCTTGGTTATCCTTTGCATTTCATCAACTGTGCCCACTCTCAAGCTAAACGAAATTTCTTTCATCCTAAACCTGCTTCCAACACTAGTAGCACTGTACTATGCCTTCCCTTCATATCTGAACTCAAAACTTTTACCAATACCTTTCGTCCTCTTGACATTAAACTCGCCTTTCGACAAACTAACACACTTCGTAGCAATCTAGTTCACACTGCTCCTCCTGCTTCTAATGCTGCTGGTGTCTACTCTATTTCCTGTTCATCTTGTCCTCTCCAATACTTTGGCGAAACTGGCCGTACACTGAATGACAGACTTAAAGAACACAAGAGAAGTGTTAAGTCTGCAGACACTAACAATGCTCTCTTCTGCCATGTGAGGGATTCTAATCATCCCATTGATTGGTCTTCCTCCAAAATAATCTTTCCTGCCTCTACTCTACACAGACGCCGTCTTGTAGAATCGGCTCTTATAAACAATGTACCCAACATGAACCTGAGTCCTGGCTTTGTTGCTGTGGACTCTTCCCTTTCACAGTATATACTCAAATGCTCTAATCTTTCTAACAAACGTGACTTAACATAAGCTTTCCCCCTTCCATTTCTTTCTTTCTCTTTCCTTTTCTTTCTCTCTTCTCCCTTTTTCTGTTCATTGTCTTCTCCTACGCTCCCTTGCTATCCTCTTCTTTTTTTTTTTTTTCCTATTACTATCTCCTTCGGTGGTTATAATAGGAGCTGCCTTGTATGGGCCAAAAGGCCTGCTGCAGTTCTCATTACTACTATCCCCTACACCTGACTTTCCTCCTCAGCTCTCTCTTGCCTATTTATTGCCTGTCCCTACCTCCTCATCACAATCGACATGAGAATGGTCCAGGACGGACCGAAACGTCGTCGTCCCTTCAATTTCTAGTGTGTGGTCTGGTCAACATACTTCAGCCACGTTATTGTGACTCATCGCCTGCATATACGATAAATATTATGCAAACACATAACTGATTAGAAATTAACCTTAAATACTTCATTTTGAATCAACTATTTGTTTCACGTTAAAGTAATGAGTAAGATATTGAAAAGGGGAGAAGTTCTGTTTTCGTTGCATATATCGACGTTTCAGCCGGATTAGAGCGGTTTTACGTGTATATCTTTCATCTCTAATATAAACGGAAAATCAAGAACATTTTAGTTAATTCTAAAGAAAACACATTGATTTTTATCATTTGTATTGGAAACAACATTTTCATATGTCTTTTCTAGGATCTAAATAATACAAAACCTTACTTTATGATTTGAAGTTAAAATAATCAAATTTGGTAATATAGCGATATTTTTCACGTTTTTCATGTAGTTTTTCAGTTTTTACTTTCCGTAAATATATTCGTTTTACCAATATATTTCGATACTACATGATTTCTCACGATATGTGATTTGACCTTCAAATCTCAGAATTTCGCATAATATTGCATTTTTAAGCAATTTTTATTTCATTTTGTTTTGTACCAAAAATCATCGAATTTAGCAATATTTTTGACGTTTATCATCCCCTTTTCCTCTATGTGATATAAACAAAATATCATCGAATTTGGCAGCATTTTCCCTTTTTCCAAGTTTTTGAGAATTTTCAGTTTTTTCTTATTAATTCATCTATTATTCGATAAAAATTATGCAAACACGTAATTGATTAGAAATTAACCTCAAATACTTCATTTTCAATCAACTATTTGTTTCTCGTTAAAATACTGAGTAAGATATTGAAAAGGGGAAAAGTTCTGTTTTTATTGCATATATCGACGTTTCAGCCGGAATACAGCAGTTTTACGGGTATATCTTCCATCATTAATATAAACGGAAAATCAGGAACATTTTAGTAAATTCTAAAGAAAACACATTGATGTTATCATTTGTTTTGGAAACAATGTCTTTATATGTCTTTTCTACGATCTAAATAATACGAAACCTCGCTTTATGATTTGAAGTTAAAATTCTCAAATTTGGTAATATAGCGATTTTTTTCACGTTTTTCATGTAGTGTGACTTTCCGTAAATATATTCGTTTTTACCAATATTTCGATACTACTTCATGTTTTCTCACAATATGTGATTTGACCTTCAAATCTCAGAATTTCGCATAATATTTCATTTTTAAGCAATTTTTCTTGCATTTTGTTTTGTACCAAAAATCATCGAATATAGCAATATTTTGACGTTAACCATCCCCTTTTCCTCTATGTGATTTAAACAAAATATCATCGAATTAGGCAATATTTTCCCGTTTTTCCAAGTTTTTGAGAATTTTCAGTTTATTGTTATTAATTCATTATATATACGATAAAAATAATTCAAACACATAATTGAATAGAAATTAACCTCAAATACATCATTTTCAATCAACTATTTGTTTCTTGTTAAAATACTGAGTAAGGCATTGAAAAGGGGAGAAGTTCTGTTTTTATTGCATATATCGACGTTTCAGCCGGATTAGAGCGGTTTTACGCGTATATCTTTCATCTTTAATATAAACGAAAAATCAGGAACATTTTTGTTAATTCTAAAGAAAACACGTTGATTTTTATCATTTGTATTGGAAATAACATTTTCATATGTCTTTTCTTGGATCTAAATAACACGAAACCTCGCTCTATGATTTGAAGTTAAATACATCAAATTTGATTATATGGTGACATTTTCACGTTTTTCACGTAGTGTGATTTTACGCAAATATATTCGTTTTTACCAATATTTTGATACTACGTCATGTTTTCTCACGATATGTGGTTTGGCCTTCAAATCTCAGAATTTCCCATAATGTTGCATTTTAAGCAAGTTTTCTTGCATTTTGTTTTGTACTAAAAATCATCGAATTTAGGAATATTTTGACATTTATCATCCCCTTTTCCTTTATGTGATTTAAACAAAATATCATCAAATTAGGCAATGTTTAGCCGTTTTTCCACGATATTGAGAATTATCTGTTTCCTGTTATGAATTTATTTTAAATACGATAAAAATTATGTAAAAACATATTTGATTAGAAATTAACCTCAAATACATCATTTTCAATCAACTATTTGTTTCTCGTTAAAATACTGAGTAAGGCATTGAAAAGGGGAGAAGATCTGTTTTTATTGCATATATCGACGTTTCAGCCGGATTAAAGAGGTTTTACGTGTACATCCTTCATCGGTAATATAAACGTAAAATAAAGAAAATTTTAGTTAATTCCAATGAAAACACATTGATTTTTATCATTTGTATTTGGAAACAACATTTTTATATGTCTTTTCTTGGATCTAAAAAATACGAAACCTCGCTTTATGATTTGAAGTTAAATCCTCAAATTTTGTAAAATAGTTACTTTTTCACGTTTATCATGTAGTGTGATTTTAGGTAAATATATTCGTTTTTACCAATATTTCGATACTACTTCGTACTACTCACGATATGTGATTTGGCCTTCAAATCTCAGAATTTTGCATAATATTTAATTTTTAGCAAGTTTTCTTGCATTTTGTTTCGTACTAAAAATCATCGAATTTAGCAACATTTTGACTTTATTATCCCCTTTTCCTTTATGTGATATAAAAAAATATCATCGAATTAGGCAATATTTTGCCGTTTTTAACGTTTTTGTTAATTTTCAGTTTATTGTTATTAATTCATTATATATACGATAAAAATGATGCAAACACATAATTGATTTGAAATTAACGTTAAATACTGTTATTTGAATCAACTATTTGTTTCTCATTAAAATGCTGAGTAAGATATTGAAAAGGGGAGAAATTCTGTTTTTATTGCATATATCGACGTTTCAGCCGGATTAGTGCGGTTTTACGTGTACATCTTCCATCGGCAATGTAAACGGAAAATCAAGAAAATTTTAGTTAATTCTAATGAAAACACATTGATTTTTATCATTTGTATTGGAAACAACAATGTCATATGTCTTTTCTTATATCTAAATAATGCGAAACCTGGGATTATGATTTGAAGTTAAAATCCACAAATTTGATAAAATTGTGACTTTTTTCACGTTTTTCATGTAGTGTGATTTTACGTAATTATATTGGTTTTACCAATATTTCGATACTACTTTATGTTTTCTCACGATATGTTATTTTGCCTTCAAATCTTAGAATTTTGCATAATACATTTTAAGCAAGTTTTCTTCCATTTTGTTTTGTACCAAAAATCATCGAATTTAGCAATATTTTTGAAGTTTATCATCCCCTTTTCCTTTATGTGATTTAAACAAAATATCATCAAATTAGGCAATGTTTAGCCGTTTTTCCACGATTTTGAGAATTATCAGTTTCCTGTTATTAATTTATTTTATATACGATAAAAATTATGTAAAAACATATTTGATTAGAAATTAACCTCAAATACATCATTTTCAATCAACTATTTGTTTCTCGTTAAAGTAATGAGTAAGATATTGAAAAGGGGAGAAGTTCTGTTTTCATTGCATATATCGACGTTTCAGCCGGAATACAGCGGTTTTACGTGTATAACTTTCATCTTTAATATAAACGGAAAATCAGGAACATTTTAGTTAATTCTAAAGAAAACACGTTGATTTTTATCATTTGTATTGGAAACAACATTTTTATATGTCCTTTCTAGGATCTAAATAATACGAAACCTCGCTCTATGATTTGATGTTAAAATCCTCAAACTTGGTAATATAGCGATTTTTTTCACGTTTTTCCTGTAGTGTGACTTTCCGTAAATATATTGGTTTTACCAATATTTCGATACTACTTCATGTTTTCTCACGATATGTAATTTGACTTTCAAATCTCA